>NW_014008793.1:0-2407 GCF_000611645.1 Monoraphidium neglectum | reverse complement strand
CACACACACACACACACACACACACACACACACACACACACACACAAAAGAAGCGCCGCCCGCCTCTCACTTGTCCGCGTTAGTGGCCAGGATCTGCTTGGCATACTTGGGATCAGATATGATGACAAAGGTCTTGGGGCCAAACGACAGCCGGAAGATCTTCCCGTAGCGCTGTTGGTGATGGCAATGTGGGGGAGGGTGTTTGTGTGAGAGTGTATGAGTGTATATATGTGTGTTTGAAAAGGGGGGGGGGTGGGAGTGGGCAGTGACGACAAGGCAACAAGGGCTCACAAACGAGGGCTGCACGCAAAGTACCAACTCTTGCAGCGGCGAGCCCGCAGCGGCAAGCTGCCCCCTCAAGGATAGGTGGCCGCGAGCGGTGGCGCCCCGCAAACGCCGCCGGGCGCAGCAGCACGCGGCGCGGCGCGGGGGCGGCGTTCTGCACGTCGCGGTACGCCCCTCACCTGGGCGAGGCGGTACAGCGGTACAAACACGGGCTGCCCCACGATCTCACGGATGTCCCCGCGCGCCTGCGGATGACACACGTGATCGGGTCGGTTGTGAGCGGAGCGCCTCGTCGCCCTCTCCCCGCAGCAGCCGGGCGCTGCGGGGTTGTGGAACGCTCGGCCGCGTGCGCCGCAGCACAGCGCCCCACCCCTGGTATTGCCGGCGCCGGGTTGTGTGGGCTGATGCCCAGCCGCAAGGCTGTGGCGGCGCGGTGTGTGTGTGTGTTGGGGGGAGCGCAATGGCGCACCTCTGGCATGCGGCGCGCGGCAATGGCGCGCCACTGCCGCCCCAGCTGCGCCAGCTGCAGCGCCAGGAAGCGGCCTGGCGGCGGGGGATGCAAATTGAGTGCCGGGGTGGCTGTTTGCTTTTGCTGCGGGGGAAAAGGCAGCCAACTCATTCTTTCAGTGTCCGGCGGGCGACGAGGACGGACAGCGCGGTGCTCCCCCGCAGGCGGCCACAGCGCGAAAATGTTGCATTGGCGCAACTGGGCCGGACATATATTGCAAGTCGGGGCGCCACCGCCGACGACGAGGGAGGCCTGGCCCTGGGCACGCGCCGCGGGCGCAGGTGCGCGCGCGCGGTTGCCACACGCCCCCTCGTCGCCGTGCGTCACGCAGTTGCGGCGGCCGCGGCGCGGGGGTGCACTCACCGATGCCGACCGGGTCCTGGGCGAGCAGCTTCCTGACTGGTCGCGTAATCCTCTCCTTTGTGGATCCCACATCGGAAAACTCGCCACTGGCGATGCGATCATCGAGGGTGCTCTCGTCAATGCTCGACTGCACCGATCCATCGCCATTGGCATGCGTGACGACCACTCTTCTAGCCACAATGGGCGCCCTCACAGGGCGCGGAGCCGCAGCCCTCGCCCCTTGGGGGCGAGCTCCTCGCAGGGTCGTGCTGTGCGTTTGCATCCCGCCGACTTGTCCTGTAATAAGATATCAATAGCTCGATATCACAGCCGATATCACCGATGCCGTTCCCGGCTATAAAAAGCCAGTCAGCGACGGAATAGTGAGTGGTGAGACCAAGCAGGAGGCCGCGTTTTGCGGCCTGAACAGCCAAATATGACCAATCATGCCCTCAACGGCCAATGACTCGGGTGCTGCGCGCAGCCTGGTGCTGGGAGACTGCTCCCAGAGCCCTCCCACTTGCGTCCACTTTTGTGGCATGCAGTGCTGCTGGGCAACCACGGTTGGCGAAGAGCACTTTGAGCTGGGTGAATTGCCGCCATGGAGCATCCGTCCACCCTCCGATGAGCTTCAAGGCAAACGCCCTTGCTTGCCGGAGCCAGGCATCGCACCCGGGTCACATGATGTGCCAAGTACCTCATTGCAGCCAGGCTGCCCGACGGTGCGAGAACCCCCGGGCAACCTGCACCTTGCTGGCAAGGCGAAAGGATCAAGGCGCGCCCCATCTTGAACTCAGATTCAGCGGTTACACAAAAACGCAGCCGCGCCCTCCACCCCCGAGCCGCCGCCAGCGGCCCCGGGCAGAGGCATGCGCCGGCCCCCAGGCCGCCGCCCTAGCGCCTCTTCTTGCCCTTGCCCGCGGCCGCGCTGCCGCCCTTGGCCGCTGCGAGGGCCCTCTTGATCTCCTCCTTGCTGGGGCCCGCGGTGCTGGCGTTGGCAGACACCTGGGCGGGTCGGGGATCGAGAGAGCAGCACGCCAGGTCAACGGCACAGCCCCGCGCCAGGATGCGACAGACGCAAGCCCTGGCGACAAGAACACAACCACGGCAGCGCACGCTCAACGCCATTGCGTCAAGACCACCGCCCCGCAGCCTGACCTCCCCTTTGCCCCCCCCTGAAGGGGCCCGCCCTCCCTCAAAAGTCGGGGAACCCTCACCTGCGCGAGCTCCTCGAGGCCGCCAAACCTCTTCTTGAACTTGTTCAGCTGGCCC
>NW_014008794.1:0-3905 GCF_000611645.1 Monoraphidium neglectum | reverse complement strand
GAGCGCGCCGCCTGGTTGTGGGTGGCGCGGGAGGGGGGGGGGCGAGAGGGGGGGTGCAGGAGTTGGCGGGACACGGGGCATGAGTGAATGGACAGGCACAGGGAGGCGGGTAGGACGGGCGGGTGCTGCTACAGGGCAAGAAGGCAGAATATGGGCACATAAGCCAGGGATCCCCAGGGACCGCATGCCGCGGCACAGCAGTTTGCAATACAATGACTTGCAACCATCAAACCGAGCACGGGAACTCTTTTTCGGGACCAAGCACTATCCCTGCCCATTCACCCCCCCAGAACCAAGACATCGCCTGCGGCACGAGGGACCGCGGCGCGGCGCACCTGTTTGAAGATCTGTGATGGTCCTGAGCACCACCTCGTAGCCGCGCGCCTGCTCGCCTTCCGCCGCGCGGGGAAGGGGCCCCACGGTCCACTCCTGTTCCAAGTACGCGTCGCCCCGCCTGGGCCGCGGCGGCGGCGGCGGCGACAGCAGCGGCAGCGGCGGCGGCCACAGCAAAGTGTGGATGTGGTTGGGGTTGGGAACATATTGGTGTCGCAATCAGGGGCTCGGCAGGCGGCGCGGCTGAGGCGCGAGCCAAACCCCTGCAGCTGTGTGCAGTTGATTTGGGGTGACGCGCACGCCTCCAGACGGCGAGGCGACATGCCGGCCTGCGCCCGCTTCCGTAATCGGCGCCCACCACCCGCATCACCGCCAACGCCCGACTCTGCGCGCGCCCCCTGCCCCCAGCCCAGCGCCACGCCCTCCCCCCAAGCGAGCCCGCCCCTTGTGAAGTCTGCCGGCGGCGCTCACCCGAGCCGCGTGGTCAAGCATGCCCACGGCGCCCAGCACTGCCGCAGCTCCCCAAACACGCCACCCCGCACCACCTCCAACTGCAGCCGCTCCCCGGCCTCCGCCACCGGCCGCGCCGGGCCCAGGGGACGGAAGATGTAAGCGCCAGACGGCTGCCCGCCATTCTCGCCGCGTCCCACCTTGCCGCCGCGCCGCTCGCCGCCAAGCATCCCTCCCGAATCCCGCCGCCGNCCCGCCGCCTGCGCCCTCGGCCGGCGGCGGGCGCGCATCGCCCCTTGCTGGCTCCGCCGCCGCGGCGGGCGAGGCGGCGGCGGCGGCGTCCCCGTCGCCGNCGGCTGGATTCATAGCAAAAGAACTCCTGAGTCAGCGCGACCCTCCAGGCGCCGTCGCGGGCGGCGAGGGAGCGCAGGCGTCCGGTGTTGGTGTCCCATTCCAGGCGCAGCTGAGAGCTCTGCAAAACGCCGTCCTGTTGGCGGTCAACGTCTTGCTCCTCCTCATGCTGCTGCTGCTGCTGCTGTCGCTGCTGCTGCTGCTCCTGCTGCTGCTGCTCCTGCTGCTGCTGCTGGTGTGCCTGCTGCTGCTGCTGGTGTGCCTGGTGCTGCTGTTGCGCCCGCTCCTGTTGCTGCTGCTGCGGCTCCTGCAGTGCCTCCTGCTGCTGCTCCCGCTGCTGAGCCAACCCGTCGCTGCCTGTCGCCGCCGCAAGCGCGCCACCGGCTGCACCCGGCAGCAGCGACGCCGAAGCCCCACGCCGCGCCGGCTCGGGCTGCGGCGCCGCGGCGTCGGTCACAGATGCAGGCGGGAACCCCATGGCTGCGGCGGCTGCTCTGTTGTTGTTGGGTTTGACGATGTAGGTTTCGTATCCAAGGGGTGGCAGATCAACTGCGAACGACAGCTCCTGGAATACAAGGCGGGAAGGGAGGGCTTGCAACAGGTGGGTGCGCCAGTGGGATGGAGCATCGGTCTCAACCAGAATTCTCACACTCACGATACAGATTGCGATTTGGGCCACCAACACAAGCACAAATACAAACATGTACACGCACACGCGCACGCGGATGCAGATGCGCACGTGTGACGCGACGGCGTCGGCGTCTATCTCCGTGTCGCCCCCGATGACCGCGAGCTGCAGCTGCCGCGTAGCTGCGCTGACGCCCGCCAGCTGGCTGTCCACTTCCATGCCGCTTGAATCTGCAAAACACATTATGCAAGGCAGGGCAGCAGGGTGGCCTTTTCAGGGACGAATGGGTTTACAAGGCAGGGCAGCAGGGCGGCCTTGGAAGGGGCGAGAGGAAACAAAAACGTGTGTTTCGTACCGGATGCGTCACGCTGGCAGTCGAGCAGGCGATGCTGCGGCGCCGGCACGGCCCCCTCGCGGCTGGATGCGAGACCTCGGCGCGCCGCGGCGGCGCGAAGCGGGGCTCGTGCGTGCGACGGCGTCACCCGCGGCTTGCTCGCGAGACGACACGGCCCACCTTGCACCCGCCAACCCAAAAAGCTGTTGTGATTTTGCAGATCAGGAACCGGCACTTTGACGGCGCCGACGCGCCTGTACCCGAGCGGGTTGTAGACCACGGCTAGAAAACCGTTGCCGGGCAGTTTTCCGGCCACAGTCGCAGGGCAGATGCTCGCGTTGGCCAGAGGGCACTGCTGGAGGGGCGGCAGGCGCGGGCGGGCGGCGGCGGCGGCGGCGGCGGTGGCGGTGGCTGTCGGCGCGGCGCCTTGGCTCGCCCCTGCTTGCGCCGCAGATGGCGCATCGGCTGAAGGGTTTTGAGGCGGCTGCGGCGGCTGCCCGCCACCGCTGGGGGCCGCGGCAGGGGGCGAGTTTGGCGAGTCTCCCGCGCCCCTGTCGCCGAGCGCCTGCGGCCGCATGACGCGCCCGCGCCACCCCTGCCAAACGCCACGTGCGGCACCGGCGCCCCACGCCAGCAGCCGCCGCGAAGCCGGCGGCCGGGCCGGCGCCAGCGCCGCTGGCGATGGAACGCCGCCCTGCTGTCCGCTGCCCGCTGCTGCCTGAGCCACCACCTCTGGCTCATCCTCTCTTAGCAGGAGCCGCCTCAGCGCTGACGTCACGACTGAGGAAGCTTCCTCCCAGCCGCGCGCGAGCAGGCGATGATAGTCGTTCGCAACCGCCTGCTTGGCTGTCCCCGTGACGGCGTCGTGGTGCTGTTGGATTACAGTTGCAAGTTGGAGGTTGAGAGCAAGAGGGGATGAGGGGATGAGGGACTATATAAGTGATGGTACTGTAGTGGTGATGCTGAACAGCCGGGAGTGGGCGGCCTTCCTACTTAAGTGCTGCCTGCTCGTACACCTGGTCACCACCGCCATGCTGCCTGCACTGCTATCCCAGTCGTGAACCCCCCCACCACCGCCCGCCCCAGCCGCCCACCTGCGTCAACGACACCGCCCACTCAAGCTTGTCGGTGCTCGGCCACTCCCCAGCCCCGGCCCCGCCGCCGCCGCCGCCGCCGCCGCCGGCCGCCCGGCGCGCCCCGGCGGGCGCGGCTGGGAGGCGGGACAGGAGCTGCAGCTGGCGCGCCGCCTGCAGGAACGACGTGGCGGCTCGAATGTAGCCCTTGCTGGTGGGTCGGCTCGTGAAGTAGCCTTATTAGGTGAGGGGGTTTTGAGGGTGATGTCATGGTAGGGTGAATGCGTCAGTGAATTACTGCTAATCAGATCTGGGCTCAGGATGGTGGCGGCGCATGGTTTGGGTGTGGGGGATTGAGTCGGGGCGGGGCGATAGCTGCGTTGGCCGAAGCAGTGCGCACGCTTTGATGGACGGCTGTAACGACTTGCACGCACCGTATACAGTGTGGCGAGAAGACATCCGGAGAGGACTCAAGGGCGTAACAGCCTGCCACCCACGCTAAACCCAATCTGTACCGCCCACCCTGCAGCTGCCCATGACACACAGACACACACACCCCACCCACAGGACAGGCCCACCCGTCCAGTAGCAGTGGGGGCAGTCCGCGTAGGGGAAAAAGTCGTCCGTCTTGAGCGGCCAGGGCCCCGGGTAGGACTCGCGCCTCGCCGCAGCGTAATCGGCGGGCGATGAGTAGAAGACGTTGACACTAGAATTCAGCAGGTGCTGGGGTGTCGGG
>NW_014008795.1:0-3904 GCF_000611645.1 Monoraphidium neglectum | reverse complement strand
CTATGTCGTGGGAGCCCTGCCCCACGTCTGCCATCCTAACCCCTCCTGCCAGCGCGCCGCGCAGAAGTGCAGCCAGCAGGATGCGGCCAGCCGCATTGTGACGCGCTGTGCGTTGCGGGTGCACCCGCCTGCAGGCCAGGGCAGCGTGAGTTATCCCATCCATCTGACCGCACAGGGGGCATAGCGGGTTTGGGGCCTTTCCGTCCCTGTGGCCAATCTTATTGGTGTACAGTGTGCCAGTGCGAATGCGCATGGATGTCAATGCCTCACTATGCGGGGTGGAGCCCGGGTGCGTGAGGTGGCAATTTGAGGAGCTGTGCAGCGTAGTGCTCATGGCACGATGCCACAGTCGGAAGTACTGAGCCTCCCCGTCGCTGTAGCCAAGTTGGAGGGCGCTGCAAATGTGGGACCGCAGGGCAGCTCCCCCATTGGGCAGCGGGCGCCAGTCAGGCGGCAGTGCCGCACCGCCGTCTGTTGCGTTCCTGTCTTGTTGGGTATACAGCCACATGAGCCTCCCCCGTCTATTGCAAGGAGGGGCGGCGTTCCTGTCTTTGGGCAGGACCCCGCCCCTAGCGAGCGATGACGTGTTATCCTGAAGGGTACCGTCGGCCACCCCTTTAGCAAGGGCAGCGGCCATTTCATTCCCTATTATTCCTTTGTGGGCACGCACCTTCCACACGAACAGGGGTCTAGGGTAAGCCCGCATGAGTGCCGCAAGGCTGTCCCCCAGGCACTCATGCCTGTGTTCCGGCGCAACATCATGCCGGGTGTGTGCTCCTCAATCACTATGTCCGGGCGGCTGAGCCTGCAGCTACCGGGCTGTAGGCGGCGGCGTTCGCCTGCGCGGGGTACGTGATTGCCGCTGTCATGTTGCTCCAGCCCATGCACGCCCGCACGCGGGCAGGGATGGGCACGGCCGCACCCAAATCCTCCATGTCGTGGGAGCCCCAGCGCTTCTGGCCTGGCGGGCTGCCGCGCCGGCCCCGTCTGGGCCTTGGCTTTTGGGTGTGTGCAGCCTTGAGGCTGTTATGCGCGAAGCCCTGGCCCTCGCGATCAGCGGAGTCCGGTGCGCTGTGTTGTGGACTTTATGTGCACCGGCTGGGCTCACAGCGACCAGCATGCTTGGGGAAAGGGGGTCGGGGCTGGGGTGAGGGGTGGATAGGCCAGCGGCCGCTGGCAGGTGCTGTGCGAGGAGGGGCGTCTGGAGTTCATAGAGAGGTGGTTTTTGGGGGGGGGGGGGCTGCGTGTGACCCGCTGCAGCGAAATGCAGTGCGTGCTGCGATTGCCCCTCCTCTCCCCTCGCGGGCTGTGCGGCCCCACCCAGCGCTTGTAGGGCTGACGCCCAGTTGAAAACGGGACTTTCTGTCCCCCGTTTGCTGGGATTCTGTGGCATCGCAATTCATTGTCGCCCATGCGCTGTTGCAGCGGGCGGCTGGCCCCAATGACAAGCGCCCAGATTGCTGACAGCAGTACGGTGTGACGACATCGGCGTTTCGGGCACGCCGCCGTGGTCGCCACGCTGGGCGTCGTACGAAATACACAGTAGAACACTATCGATTATCTATATGACAGCACTCCTTAGACCAAACATGGTCGATGAGCCAAGCGAACCGGCGCACACTCACATGAACGTACAACGCCATACGCCATTACCAGAACAACTGTCTAGCAAAACAATCCTATTTGAATGCATACTTCTTACGTCGCACCGGCACAATTGAAAAAGACCCCCACCGTTCACGGCTAACACGAGCAAAACGCCAGCCCAGCGAGATAGATTTGTGTAAAAGTCATATAACGAATCGTACGCTGCCACTAGCGGGCCGCACAGTGTCGTTGCGTGCTCCTTTATCGACGCAGGCTCCGCTCGAGGCCCCACAGGCGGTAGGTCCCTTGTTTCTCGAATATTAATATTTGATAGATATTATTAGTGCTGTGCTTGGCACTCCTGCGGCCCGGTGCAGCCGCATGCGTCGCGGCGCACGCGAGATAAAAAGGGCGGAATCTGCGGCGCCGTTGCGGCGCGACGCCGATGCGCGCATATGGGCAGCGCTTTATGTCCCATCGCCTTTCTAAAGCCTTCTAAGACCCTCATGAGCTATCGAGGCCCCGCGCCTGCGCTGCCGCGGCGTGCTGGCGCGCCGTCCCGCGGGCGCTGCGCTGGCAACTATCTCGGCATGGTGCAACGGCATCCCCCACACGCATGCAAGCCCGCCCCCTGCACCCCCTGGCCTCCCCTCACACATGTGCGTGCGCCACACTTCCCCGCCCCTTTTCCCAACTCCTTCTTGATCGCGCCTTCGCTAAACGTAGGCCCCACAGCCCGCCACCCTGGCTCCGCCCAGCGCGCAACTCCCATGCAGCAGCAGGCGGCGTTCGACGGCGGCGGGGGCGTGCGCGTGCGCAAGCCGTACACAATCACTAAGGCGCGGGAGAAGTGGACCGCGGACGAGCACGCGCGCTTCGTTGAGGCCATAAGGCTCCACGGCCGCAGCTGGAAGAAGATCGAGGGTGCGCCGGCCCCGCTCCCCCTCCCCCCAAAAGCGCCTGGGCAGCCGCTGGGGCCGCGAGCGCGCGGCGCCCTTGGCTTGCGTCGGACTTGCTCGCGCGCCTGCTCTGCCTACATCTGCCGCTTGCCGTACCTGTGTCCCGCCCCACCCTGTGCACAGCCAAGAGAGCATGTCGGCACCAAGACCGCAGCCCCGGTGCACCATTACGCACCGCACCAAATCAACCCCTCACCCCCCCCACCGCACCTCAATCTGCAACCCCCCAGAGCATATCGGCACCAAGACTGCCGTCCAGGTCCGCAGCCATGCCCAGAAGTTTTTCAACAAAATCGAGAAGAACAAGGAGCAGGGGGGACGCGCGGCACACGGTGGGCCGCCGCGCGCGCCTGAGCGCGCATGTGCGTGTGCACGCGCGCGGGCGCGTGTTTTTGCCCACGTGCATGCGCGAATGCGCGCACATGTGTGTGTGTGTTGTGGGGCTCGCGAGAGTGAGAGAGAGGGTGTGGGTTTGTGGACGTGCACGCGCGCGCGCGCGCGCGTGTGTATGTGTGAGTGTTCTCGCGCGCGTGCGCACCTGCACTCGTTGCATCCATCATTACAGGTACCCGCCTTCTTCGCATCGTCTGTCCAATCCACAACCACACGTCTTGACCCACTTCCGCCTCAACCCACACGCCGCGACCCCCAAACCACCACACCAGGCGATGACGTGGCGATCCCGCCCCCGCGGCCCAAGCGCCGCCCGCAGCGGCCCTACCCGCGGAAAGACCCCGACAGCCTCACCGCCACAGCCACCACCGCGGGCCTGTCCAACGCCAGCCTCGACGCCCCAAGCCTGCCCTCGCCGCCGCCCCAGGCGAACCACCCCGCGGGCGAGGGTGCCAGCGCCGGCGCCGACGCCGACGCGCCGGCGGCGCTGCTGGCGCTCGGCGCGGCGGGCGCGCAGCAACAGCTGGCGCGTGCAATCGCCGGCGGCCCCGGCCTCGCGGCCGCCGCGGGCGCGGGCGTGGGCGCGCCCGGCCTCGCCTCTGCGGAACTCGACGAGCAGCTCGCCGCCAGCGGCGTGACGGACGCGACCGTCGCGGCTGTCGCCGCGGCCGCGTCCGCGGCTGCCGCGGCCGCCGCGGCGGCCGTTGTGTCTGCGGCGGGGGCCCAGTTCCAGGCGTTCCTGGAGGCCAATCCCCAGACGGCTTACCACTACTTTGGGGTGCTGCCTGGCGCACTCGGCTTCCCCCCGCCGCCGCCGCCGCCGCAGCAGCAGCAGCAGCAGCAGCATCACCCAGCCGCCGCCACGGCGCCGTTTGGTGCGCCGGCACAGCCCAGGGGGCCGGTTGAGGCGATGGATGAGAGCGAGGAGACCGAGTCGGCCGGCGCCGCCGCGGCCGGCGCCGGCC
>NW_014008796.1:2487-4440 GCF_000611645.1 Monoraphidium neglectum | reverse complement strand
GCGCGCGGGAGCTGCCGACGCCCCTCGAGCTCGCGGAGCAAGTGAGAACCCATCACTCCCCGCCAAGCCCCTTTCTCAGATGGAAGCTGTTCGTGGTTTTGCGTGCGTGCGCCCCCCCCACATTCCCCACGGTCTGCCGACCCTCCAGACCGCTGCCCCGTCGTCACCCACTGTCACCATTGGTCATTCCCTGGCAATGTCGCCCTCCTCCCGCCCCCAAAACACACACACGCACACACGCACACACACACACACACACACACACACACGCGCATACGCACACACACAACCCCTTGACCCCAGGACCCGCCGCTGCCGTGGTTCATGGGTGACCAGCGGATCCTGAACCCCGACATCAGGGTGGGCACCGCGTTTGAGCGCATGGTGGGGCTCAACGCTGACCTCATGGTCACGCTGATGACCACCTTCAGGTACAGCAGGTGAGGGCCGAAGCCGCGCGCGCGCGCGCGCGTGTGTGTGTGTGTGTGCGCGCGCGCACAGCCCCAACACACGCGTGTGTCGGGGCTGTGATGTGTGAAATGAGGGACCGTGGAAGGGTGTGCAGTGAGTTCAAAGGTGGGCATGTGTGTGTGTGCGCGCACGCACGTGTGTTGGGAAGAGAGACTTACAGAGGCAGTGTGCAAGAGTGGGTGAGTAAATGTGCGTTTGTGGGAGGAGCAGCGTGCACGCCGTGCGCAAAGGCGTGCGTGTGTGCATGTGTGGTCGCCGTGGCAACATGAATGGGATCGTCCTTCACAGGATGGCAATCAATCAAGTGGATAATGTATGCACACACGAGCGCGCAGGCCCTGCGCTGATGCTTTGCCAGGACGCGCACAAATTTCTCAGCTCAACACCTGCGACAAACGGCAACATTCGCCCGGCGCCGTCGCCCCTGCCCCCCGGCGGCCGCCCCGTTCAAATTGGTGATGTGACAGGTACCTGCTGCTGCCGACGCGCGAGGCGATCCACCTGGTGCTGCACCAAGAGGCACAGCCAAAGGACATCGTCACGGCATATCTGCAGGTCTTTGGTCCCCCTGCGCACACCTCCCGTAAATCAAGCATTGGCCACCCCTTGTTTGTGGGGAAAACGGGTGGAAGGTCCCATAGTCCGAGGCGGCCGTGCGGTGGCCTCTCCCCTAGAGCGCGGCCGCGCTCGTTCAGCACAGCGCCGCGCGCGACTGAAGTAAGCCGCTCTCGCGCCGCTGCCCGGTTGGGCTGCTGTGTGGTCGTCTCAGAGGACAGCCGCCCCCGCCTGCTCGTGCCCGCAGGCGTGCATCCTGCGCAAGCGCCTCAAGACTGGGCTGCCTGCGTCACCCGACAACCTGCCTGAGCTGCGCATCATCCTGCACGACACCATGCTGTGAGGGCCGCAGCGTCTTGTGTGTGTGTGTGTGCGCGCGCGCACGAGCGCGCGTGTGCAAATATGCGTGCAAGCGTGTGTGGAGGTGTGTGTATATGTGTGTGTGTGTGCGTGAGTGCTTGGTGTGTGTGTATGTGTGTGTATGGCATGAGGGGCCATGTGTATGTGCGCGTATCATGTGCATGCGACAGGGCGCGAGGGAGGACACCATGACCGCAAATGCTTGGCACACTGCTCGGGCCTCGTTTGCTGCTAGCCCATGGCCTGCAAGTTGGGGTGCGTTGCCCCAGGCAAGCACCCCACTGCTGTCACTCACACACCATAGTTCGGCCCACTGCTGCTCCGGGCCACTCGGCCTCACACTTTCCCTCCTTAACTCCGCTTCCCCGCCCCTGCCATCCGCCCCACCATGACGTAATCATGACGTCACCGCCAGCACCGCGGAGAAGCTGACCGGGCCCCTGATGGACGCGCTGCACCGCCAGGGCTGGCAAACGGAGAAGATCGTGGTGGAGGCGCACAGGCGCCGCGCTGTGTGGTGACCGCCACATGGACCCGCACTCCCATTCCCCATCTCCCCCCCCCCCC
>NW_014008796.1:0-1951 GCF_000611645.1 Monoraphidium neglectum | reverse complement strand
CCGCCCTGCCGCGGCCGCTCGCCGGCGGCGCCGGCCGGCGCGAGGTGCAGCGCCATTTTGAACGCGCGCAGGCGCTCTTCCTTTTCACCGCGACGGCCTCTGCGCAGGCGGCGCGTCCGCGTGCGCATGCGTTAGGTGCGCAGGCCGAGGGGCCTCGCGCCGCGCCGTTTTTGACAGGGGTGCGCCCTCGCCCTCGCTCGGGGCTTGCAACCCTCGCCCTGCGCAGGCTTATGTACAGTGCCGCGTGGACATGCATTCTGAATGATTTTGCGAACGCGCAATGAGTGTAAAATACAGCCTCTCAGCAAAGCGCGAGTGACCCGGGACTGAGCAGTTGCAGGGCTGCTGCGGCAGCGTCCAGGTGCCAAGTCACTAACGCTCCTGCTTACCAGAAATGCTGTTCAACGCTTGGACATGAATGTGCTCTGGTCGCTTTTGAAGCCGCCATCAAGAGCCCATTGGTTAGTCAAGGCACACCTTGTCGCCTGGTTTTGCTGTCTGCAGCACGCATTGCTGCATCCTTGACAAAGCGCCATGGGCCGCTGGCCTTGATACATCCGTCACATTCATTCAACAGACGACCAGAATGCGCGCTCTTGCAGGGCCTATCAGCACCCGTCGCGTCTGTGTCGCTGATCCGAGATCAGCGGGACTGCGACGCAGGCAGCTGACATGCGTGGCGCGTGCATCCAGGACGGACAAGCTGCGACAGCTGCTCAAGGGCCCGCAGATCATAAAGGCGAGCCACGCGTTTTGTTGCCATCCGCGCTGACAGTGACGTGTGCGCAGCGTCGCACCCGGCACGAACAGTGTAGTTGGTCGCTGTGCATGCACGCATGGATGCGTGAATGCCTCACGGCCATCGTGGCTGGTGCGCACAACTCATTGCAGGGGCCATGCTGCCACGATGCCCTGAGCGCCAAGCTCATCGAGCAAGCGGGTGCGAGGGCCTGCTTCGCCACCGCTGCGCCGCCTGACTGATGCTGCGCCGACGGTGCTGCGCCCGCCTCAGCAGCATGCGCGCAGAAGTACGGCCCCAATTGTATAGAATTGCATGGGCACAGGCTAAGTGGCGAACACAGCCAGCTGTTGCAGCCACCATGCATCTCGTCCCGGCGTCCCCAGAACGACTCGTCTAAATAAATGCCCACAACAACCACACCCCACGCGCGCCGCCGCTTGAAACCCGGCCCGATCCACGGGAACAAACCCTACAGGCTTTGACTTTGCGTTCATGAGCGGCTTCTGCACCTCCGCCGCGCGACTGGGGGCGCCTGACACCGGCCTCATCAGCTACTATGAAATGATGGACCAGGTGGGGCCGCAGAGCAATGAGAGTATCGGCGCTTGGAACCAGGAAGCCGGGGTTGCCAGGATTGTGGGGCAGACAGGCCCTTGCTCGGGGGTCGACCAGTGGCGGCTGGATCACGGGGGCCCGGCAGGCAGGCCCTCCTCACAGGCCGGGCCGCCGGGCGCGAGGGCAGCCCAGCTCAGCAGCGGCATGTCGGGAACGCCGTTGCCCGGCGCGTCCCTTCCCGGCGCCCGCAAACCCTGCGCGTGCGTGCCACGGGGCACCCTTCCGCCCTCAGCTTGATCCTTTCGGCTCCACGGCTCCCCATTTCCTGCGCCAGGGCCGCTACTGTCACGAGGCGACCACCGCGCTGCCCATCATAGGAGACGGCGACACCGGCTACGGAAACGCGATGAATGTGAAGCGGACAGTGCGCGGCTATGCGGCCGCGGGGTTCGCGGGTGCGCGGCCCGCGGGGCGGAGCGGGGGCACCCGGCGGCTGCGACGGGACCAGCTTCGGCGGGGGCCCGGGCTGGGGACGGCCAGCCGCGGCACGAGCCGGCGGAGGCCTCCTGCAGCGCGCCTGCGCCGCGGTTTTGATGCGGTGGGGGCCACGCGCATGGGCGAGGCCGTGACCAACGCACGGCATCCCTCTGGCGC
>NW_014008797.1:2257-4583 GCF_000611645.1 Monoraphidium neglectum | reverse complement strand
CCCCCGGGGGCCCCCCTCAACTGCCCGATTACAGGTGGATGACGAGATGCGCGCCCTGCTGGCCAACCTGAGGGACATGGTGGAGGCTGAGCTGGCGGCCAAGGCCGGGAAGAAGGGCGGCAAGAAGGGCGGAAAGGTGGGGCTTTTGGTTCAAGGTTTGAGGCCGCACGTGGATTTTGTGGGCCGCGCGCCGCTCTGTTCAGCTATGCATGATGCACTTAACCTCACGTTAATTTGTTCAGTGGCAAAGTTTGCGGTGAGGGGCGAGAAGCAAGGACAGCTTCTGTGCCAGGATGGGGCATGGCGAGCAGCCGGCAGGGCCCTGACACAGGGGTGGTGGCAAAACGCCATGGTACAGCATAGCCAGGAGGGTGGCAGGGTAGGCAGGCTTGTGTCATCGTGTGGTGTTGCGCTTCACAGTTGTGCATGCACGCTGTTTTGAAGGTGGGAATCAGGGATGAGGTGCAGCAAGTGAGAGGTTTTGGAGGGGGGATTCATCAGCAGCACCAGGCGCCAAAACCGCTGCAAGGGGCGGCGGTCGAATCGTTGCCAGCGCGGCGGGCGGGCGAGCGGCTGGGCTGCGCGGCTGGGCATACTCTGATGGCGGCGCCTTGGCGCTGGGCGCTTTCACATTGGAGGGTATAAAGGTTGTGCTGCCATTGTACACATCACACCGCCATCCTTTATCACGCCCTGCGCGGGCGAGCAGGGCAAGAAGGGCGGCAAGAATGAGAAGAAGGCCAAAGGGGCCGGCGGCGGCGGCAAGAAGAAGAAGGATCCCACGGTGAGGCGCACGGCCGGGGGGTGGATGGGTCGAGTGTGTTTGTGTGTATGTGTGTGTGTGTGTGTATGTGTGCGTGTGTGTATTTGGGGTTGCTGGGGGCAGGAGGGGAGGGTAACAAGGGGGAGGAGGGGAGGGTGCGCCCATTGGCGTTCGCGGCGGCCGCCGCACGCGCGTGTGAGCGTGCGCAGGCGCCGCCGTCCCGGCGGACCGCGGGCTGCGCCGGCCCTCGGATCACGCCAGTTGGGCGGCATCGTCCACGGAACTCGGCCCCTCACGCGATTCAACACAATCCTGCACGCACGCGCGCCAGCCCCACGTGCGCGCCGCCGTGCAGGCCCGCGCGTTGATGGCAGCGGCGCCGGCGGTGCGGACGTTTCAAAATCACGCCAAAACTGCTGCACGCGCAACCAAAAACCTCTGAACCCCCCGCCCCTTCCCCCCGCGGCGCCGTTGTCGAACCCCTCTCAGGCCGACAGGTCGATGGAGTCGCTCTATGCGGAGCTGGTCTCAAACGGCGTCCTGGTCCGCTGCCCGCCTGCGCACATCCAGGTGGGCTTCGCAGCGGCGCGTCGCGCTGCCGCTGCCGTGTTGAAAAAACGCCCGTTGTACACAGCACAGCCGACGCAATTTCCGTTGGAGAGGGGCGAGGCCGGGCCGCCCACACGCGGGGCCCCTCTGCAGCCGGCCTTCGCAACCTGCGCCGCCCTGGGCTGCGGGTAGGCAAGAACGGGGGCATCCTGCCTGATTGCGTGAGACCGGGCGATCAGGTCTCCCCCGCCCGAGGGGGGGGGGTATCCTCAGCCCGTGAACTTTGAAGTGTGTCCACACAGGCTCCAGTGCACGGTCTGCAGCATGTGCCTGTAACAACCCACGCCCCGCCGGCGGGGCGTCCCCCTCTTGGCCCCCTCAAACCCAGGACTACCTGGGGGCGTATGGTTACATGGGGTCCACCCTGGATAAGGCCGGCATCATACCAGACCCGTCGATGGCGCAGGTGCGTGCCCCTCCAGCTGCCACTGATGGGCAGGGCCCAGGTCAGCGCGTGGCCCTGGAAGGGGCTTTATGATGCTCACTGACGCCACGCTGCCCTTTGCTTTGTTGCCAGCTCGCCGCGCGTCCCCCTCCTCTGCTATTGGACGATGCCCCCCCACACGCGGCCGCGGGGCGCGCACCGGCAGGCCGCTCGCTCGACCAGCGGGCCTGAGGCCGGCCGGTCCACCCACAGCGCCTTAGATATATAGCTAAATAAGTTGCTCACGCCATAGCATCACTGCCGTCGGCCCCGCGCTCATCAGAGCGGAAGCCTTACCTGCGGCGCTGGCGGCCAGTCACGTAGAGATGCACACGGGAACACAAGCTGAACGACGCGCCGCGCGCCCCCCGTCCCCGCCCCCAGGTCCGCCAGGCGGTCAGCGAGTTCGCCATTTTGCCGCTCGGCAGCGCGCAGCTGCACGAGCGCCTGCCCTACACGCGAACGCTGCTGCTCTTCGGCGCGGAACGCACCGGCAAGACCCTCCTCACGCACGTGAGCGCCCCCGCCCC
>NW_014008797.1:0-1580 GCF_000611645.1 Monoraphidium neglectum | reverse complement strand
CGCCCCGGGCTCCCCACTCCCAGCCCCACACCCCCAAACCCCATCCCCACTCGCCCTCCATCCCCGAGCGGGTGGGAATCCACCGCTCGGCAGCGCTGGCAGCGAGCCCATGCACCTGTCTGGACGCCGCTGAGGCGGGCGCCCGGTTGCAACCAGGCGGGGCGAGCCGTCCCGGGGGCGCCGGCCCCTTTCAATCAGCGGAGCCCCAGCTCGCCGCGCGCCTGAGACAAGGGACACAGAGCTGGAGCCACCCGCACACACACGGGCTACGACGCACCGCAACATCCGCCGCGACCCCCAGCCCCGCCCGAGCTCCCATTCGCCCCGCCCCTCGGCCAAAATTGGCACTGTCCCTCGTCGCCTGAACCTAAAAAACGGAACCAACAGGCGGTGGCGTCGATGTGTGGCGCCAACCTGTTTGACCTGTCGCCGCGCAACATTGACGGGCACTACCCCGGGAAAGCAGTCGCCATGCTGGCACACATGGTGTTCAAGGTGCACCAGAGTTGACGTGTGTGTATGTGTGTGTGTGTGTGTTGGTGCACGCGCGTGCGTGCGTGTGTGCGTGTGTGCGTGCACGTCCCCATCAGAGAACACGCGTCACGGACCCACTGATCCCTGCTGCCGCGGCGTTACCGCCCCGCCGTAGGCGATTGACCGGGTCCGACCCCGCCCCTGCCGCCGCTCTCCCCTCCTCAAAAGGTGGCTCGCACCATGGCCCCCAGCGTGATCCTGATCGATGAGGTCGAGAAGGTCTTTGTGAGCGACAAGAAGAGGGCCAAGGAGTTCGGGGGCCAGGTGGGCGGCCCGGCTGCAGACGTCGACCTGTCCGCCGCACAGGGTGACACCGCAAGCAGCGCCCGCCGGCGGCGCTCTGCGCGCCGCCCCTGGCGCGCCCCCAGCGCCCCTCGACTGCCGTTTGATGCAAGCCGGGCGCCCGTGCCGCGCCGGTGCGGCTGGCGGGCGGGTTCCCCAAGGCTGACAATCATGCACGTGCACGTCTGCCCTGTTGTGATCCATCCCCCCACCCTGACACCCCAGGAGCCGTTCAGCCGCATCAAGAAGGACCTGATAAAGGTGGGGTGGCGATTGGAGGTTCAGGGTTGCGGGTGAACCCTAAACCTGGGTGAAGCGCCTTTGTTTCATATCGGGCCGGGTGCAGGTTGATGGGGGGGGGGTAGGGGCGAGCTGACGCAAGGCATGCCCACCAGCTGGCGCCACGCGGCCAGCTGGTGGGCGCGTGGCCTAGGCGCTGGCGCCACGAGGTGGGCATGCAGCTCCTGGCGCCTTCTCGGATTGCGCGTCTGCGCGGGCCCCTTGCGTCGCGCACCCAAACGAAGGCTGGCCCAAGACCCTTGAAACCCTCGACTTGCAAAACCCTATTCGGCTCGAAACCCCAAATGCACCAAACGTGCGCCCGGCGACACGCCCCCAGGAGGTCAAGGCCCTGCAGCCGGGGGACAGGGTCCTGGTCATCGGCAACAGCCGGGAGCCGTGGCTGGCGGCCAAGAAGGACGAGAAGCCATTCCTCGCATTCTGGTCAAAGGCGCTGCACCTGCCACTGCCGGACTACGCGTCGC
>NW_014008798.1:929-4290 GCF_000611645.1 Monoraphidium neglectum | reverse complement strand
GGCCGGCGCCGCCCGGCGTCCTGGGCCGCGCCGGCGCGGCCGGGGCGCGCCTGCGACGCCAACCCTACAGCCGGCCGGCGGCGGGCCGGCCCTGCCTGCCCTTCGCACTTGCGGCTTATTTGCTTCGAGCTGTTGCGTTGCTGTTGTTTACTCATGAATCTGATGTGTTGGTGGGAAGCCGTCCGTGCGCGTTTGTGGGCGTGCCCGCAGCGGCCGGGGCCGCAACGTCTACCAACGGCGGCCGCGGCCGGCCCCAAAAGATGGCCGCGCCGCCTCGGCACCCCAAAATGTTGCGGCACCCCGCCGTGCCGCGGCGGCCGCCCATGCGCCCGGCCGCCGCCCTCACCCGGGCTTTGCTTTGTCGCCCCTTTCAAATCGTGGCCTGGATTGCGGTTGTATTGGCGCTCGCGGGCGCTTGCAGAGCTGTTTGTGATTCTGATTCGATAAACCGCCACGTGCGCAGCGGGCTCGCGCGGCCGGCCCTCCGTGCCTTGCATACCTGGAGAGACTCCCTATCCAAGACCTTAGCCCGCCCCACATGCCACCCGCTGTGAATTCTAGAAGTGTCGCGGCCGCGGGCCCCGACAGACCACTGCCCAGCGCGCCGGGGCCGGGCGCAGGCCGCTCGGCGGCCGGGTCCTGGCGGCAGCGAGCGCGCGCGCTTGCTTCGCTCCGGCCGCACCGCATACCCTGTCTGGATTTGTGCCGCTCTTTTTTGGCCCTGAAAGGAGGGGCCGAATTTCCACCATGCACATACATACGACAGCGCAGCACCCCGAGTGACCCGCAACGGCGCGTCAGTCCGGGCCCACCCAGCCGCCGGACGCCCCTCGGGGCTGCTCGTGGCTGGCGCCTCAAAGCGCCATACATGCCAGCGTGACCCCGGCTTAGTCGCATGCGTCTGCCCCTGACCCGTGCCGCGCATGCCCGCTGCATGGCGTGCGCCCAAGGCCCGCCCCTTGGGTAACCTGTACAAGTTTTGACGCGCTGCCGCCAGCAATCGAAAGCGCATCACAGCTGGTGTCACCATCTCGGTCTGGGGTCAGGCCAGGCGGCCAAGCGTGCACCGCAGGGGTGGCCTGCAGGGTTGAGAGGTGGCAGCAAGCGGAGTGTGCCGCCGCCGCTGATGGCGTCAGCAACAGACGGGATTCTTGGTAGGCGAGGGTGATTGCCTATTGGTGACGTTTCTGGCAGGATCCTGGCCCTGTGGCCGGAGTTGCTCCACCAGGGCACACGGCTTGCGCGTCGCTCCACACGCCAACATGCGGAGCGACACAGGTGCTGCGAAGCTGCGAAGCACCAGCAGCAGCAACAACGAACCCACGAGCAGCAGGGCTGGCGGCAGGGACTGTTGCTGCGGCAGCAAAACAACCGGCGCTGCTGCCAATGAGGCAGCCAAGCAGCGCCAGGGGGGGAGCTGGCCATCCACCACGGGTACAGGCTGGATTTAGCTGCAAAAGCGGGACACCCCCCCCCCCCTCGCCCTGCGCCGCAGCGGCTTTGTATTGCAACTGGCGGCCCGACGTGCCTGCCCATCATCAGTGAGTGAACTTTCTTTACAGCAGATGGGAGTGGGCGGGGCGCAGGCTCGCGCGCAGCGGTGCGGCGGTGTCCGTGAGGCGTTACATGAATGTTCAAGGCGGGGTTATACATGTAGCGAATTTGGCACGCCGCACCAAGAAACAAACGCGCCGCGCGGCCCCGTCGCGTCTCACAGCGCGTTTTTTGCACGGTAATACAAAGCAGACGCGCGCGCACGGCCTGGCCGCGCGGCGCGGTGCATGTCGTGTCGTCGCGTGCCAAGCTTCGACGCCGCAAGCTAAGACTTGCGTCTCAAAGCTAGCCCATATTATCAACAGTAAATCTACACATGTACTGCCTGGTGCAATCTATTTGTTTGGGACGACACAGCGGCGTCTGTGACGTTCACTCGTGCAGTACTGCAGGTCACCTGCCCCCCATGGCAATTTCCTGGGGCGTCTTCAGGGCGGTGGAGGGCACGTACTCATTATAGGGCAGGCCCCAGTTGAGGCTCGGCACCACCACCGGGCGCCTGTACACGGGGCGCGCGTAGGCCCAGCGGGGGCCGTTTGTTGGGCCCGTGCTAACGAAGGTCTGGACGGAGCTAGTGCCGCCAAACCCGCCGGCGAACCCGCCGCCGAATGCCACCTGCAGCAGCCCCCGCCCGCCCTGCGGCGCGGCGGGGGCGTCGGCGGCGGCGGCGTTGCCTGGGGCTATGCCTAAGGGGGGCGCCGGTTTCGTGGTGGCGGGTGTTGCGAGGAGGGGAGGGGGGCGGGTCGGCCGGCAGCTGTTGTGCGCGCAGCAGGCGGCTGGTGAGGGTGCAGGGTGTGGTCAGCAGTAGCGGTTCGTGCCACGGCGCACTTCGTCGGCTGCGCTCGTGCGCCACGACGTGCTGCTGTGCGAGCAGCCGGGTGGGGGGTTGGGGAGTGAGGTGGGAGGCGCTCACCCGAATGGGACGCCTCAAACAGCAGCCTGCGGTGAGCTGCAGCGGGCGCCGGGGCCAGCCCCGCGCTGCCGCCGGCGGGCGCCGCTTGAGCGCGGTGCGCGGCGGCGCCCAGGCAGCTGAAAGCGAGGATCATCAGCGCCGCAGCGCCCAGTGCACGGCGGGAGCCGCGGGCGGCGCGGGCCATAATCAGACCGAAAGCCGATCTGCAAGGTCACGGCGATGGCGTGCAGATGGTGTGGTGCGCAGCTTGCGCGGCCGGTCCGTCGTTTTGTTTCAGTATCTCTGTATAAGCTTGAGGCGACTGGCGGGGTTCGGGGGGTCCCCATCATTCCACTCACCCGTTGGCCACTCTGAAGGTCCGGACCCTGCCACCTGCGTGCGAGCTGCGCAGAAGCACCTTCAAACACCGGAAGCACGGAATGTTTACACCCAAACCAAACCTTACGTCGCACCCAAGGAGACCACAAATCGCAGCCTGGTCTTTCAACACGCGATCACTGTCGCCACACTGACGCGGCATACGGTGCCCGTGCCCGCCCCTTCCAGCTTCCCAATGTGGTCACGAACCTGGATTTTCGCGGCGCTGGTCGCATCACTGATGATTGTAGCTGCGGGGCAGCCCGTGGCTGCGGCGGCCGCGCCAGGTGCGCCAAGTGCCGCACTGCAGGGCGCGCCTCCAGCCAGAATCATGCTCACCGAAGTGGGGGCCAGCAGCCACCCAGCAAGCACCCATCCCGCCACACGCCTGCATGAGGCGCGTCCGCTGGCCGTCTGCCCCGTGCGGCTGGCGGCCGCCGCTGCAAAGCCGCCCTCCGGTCGGCCCCTGAGCCGCGCCGCTCGCAGGGGACACCAGCCACGCCGCCGCCTCCACCGCGCCCCCACTGCGCCCCGTCC
>NW_014008798.1:0-547 GCF_000611645.1 Monoraphidium neglectum | reverse complement strand
CCGCCCCGGCCGACCCCCTTCCTCCCCCTCGCGAATGCCCCCCACGCCCACCCAATCCCACAGCCACAGGCCTCCGCAGCCGGCGGCTGATGCAGTTCACCCAGATCGCCGCGGCGACCAGGTCCCGCCAGATTACAAGGGACGCGATCCGCACCGCCGTCGACGCGCCGGCGGGCTCTGGCATAAACTATGCGGCGACGCGCACGGCGACCGCGACCGGCCAGGTGGCATCCACTGTCGCCACTGTCAGGTCTGCGCCCCTAAGAAACTCAGGGGCCCCGGACTGGTCATTCGGGCCGCTAGCTGCGGGCCCCGCTCTGTTGACGGGCCGCCACACATCGTCATCGGGCACGCTATCCCGCCAGAGCCCGCGGCGCCGCCGGCCCGGCCTGGACGCCCGGCCGTGCGGCTACCAAAGCGCGCGGCGCGCCGAAGGGCGCGGGCGCGCGCAGGGGCGCGAATTCCCGCAGCCCCACCCACCTGGGCTCTGCGCCCCCCGCCCGGCGGCGCCTCCAACTCAACCCCCCACCCCTTGACCCTCCCCGCC
>NW_014008799.1:0-3912 GCF_000611645.1 Monoraphidium neglectum | reverse complement strand
GCAAGCCAGCCCCCTCTTCCTAAATTTACGCGGGCGTCACAGCCTGCGTAGTCTCTCTCTCTCTCTCTACTGAATGTGTAGTCCTGTACCAGGTGTACACATATGGGTGTACTCCTACTAATTACATCCTAGCCAGACAGGAAGGTGGCACATGCCACCCCACGGTCGGAGCTGCAGTGGTGCGACGCGGCAGCAAAGACATAGGGAGCGAAGCGGCAAAAGCCGTGTATGGAGTGCATGTATGTAACAAGGGCGGTGGGGGGGCCACAGCCAGCCCTCATCCCCAGCCTCTCTTGGATGGGTGGATGATCACAAGGCGAGGCTAGGCTCCCTGCTTGCAGCCGCCCTGCGCCTGTGGAAAAACAGCACGCGGATGCGCGTCAGGCGCACCCCGCTAGAATGATGAAGACCCTAGAGAGTTTTCGGCAAGAGTCCCAGGGGTCGTTCTGGCATGCACCCCGACCAGTGCGTGCGGGTGAGCCCCCCCTTGGCGTGCTGCTGCAAGCTGGCGTGGGCGCGTATCTCAGCGCGCTGACCTCTGGCCCACCACGCAAGGCAAGCAAAATGGGATGCAGGACCATGACAGCCGCCGCCGTGCAGCGGCTTGGCTTCAGTGATTGCGCATCAATGGACACGGCCGAGCAACAAAGCCCACATTCACTTTTGACGCGACTCTCATCACACGCAGGTGGACATTTTAATTTGCTTTTGCAGCAGAATGCACCTGACGCTGCGCAAGCTACCAGAGCCAACGGTAGAGGGCGCACAGAGCACCAGTGCGGCTGCGAGCACAAGAAGGGTGCGGGTGCCGTGCGTGGCGCCAGGGGCTGCGCGGCACACGGCTGCGCCAAAAGCTGGATGAGGCCAGCGCAAAAGGCGCTGTCACACCGCTGGCCCCATGCCCAAGGCTCTGCCTGCCGCCCCTTCCAATCTTTCCCCCGACCGCACCGTGCAGTACACCTGAGCGCACCAGGCCGGCTGCTGCCACGCGTCAAGCGCACGTGGTCCCATGTCTCCAGGCCAACTTGGCAGCACAAATCTGGTCTCTGCAGGTGAGATGTCTTCATGTGCACCGCAGCACAGCTCATGCGCATGCGCATGCCGATCAAATGGCAGCAATGGCAACAATGGGGCCTCCCGCCCCCACGGTTTCACTGGCAGCGTGTTTGCCCATGCCACTAGCCACGTCCTCCCCCACCGCGACTGCGGCGGGGATCAGGATCCCCGAGACGTCATCGCTGGCGCAGCAGGCATCGGACACCGCCACCGCCGCCGCCGCTGCCGCCGACTTGCGCTCAAAGGCGCGCACTGCCGCAGGCGCCGCTCGAGCGGCATGCCCGGGGGCCGCCATGCTGGGCGGCTGCGGGTCGCGGCGCATGAAGAAGACTGGGGGCGCTTGGGCCGTAATGCGAACGGTCTCGTAAGTGACAAACCCGTGGCGCTCATACAGCGCCTGGCTCTTGTCGCTGGTCGCCTCCAGCAGGCACAGCCGCCCCTCCGCATCCGCGCGGGACGTGATGTGGCGCATTAGGAGCGACGCGTAGCCCTTGCCGCGCGCGCCGGGCGCTGTGCCGATGAATGAGAGGTAGTAATAGGCGCCGCCAGGGGCGGTGGCGGCCTCGCGCGCGTGGGCCGCCTCGTAGCGCAGCTCCAGGCCCACCAGCGCCGGCCACAGCTTCAGAGGCACGCGGAAGATCCTGGTTTGAAGGTCGGGTGCGGCGGATTGCACCGGGGGTTGTGCGGGAGGGGTAAGGTTCATGTGAGGGAGAGGCGCACTAAGGCCGCGTGCAGGTCCATGGTACTATGCATGGGGCCACACACAGCTGCTGCACGGCCCCAGCATTCGCGTTGAACGATGCGCCGCGCGAGTGACTCGGCCTCTGTGCAAGGCCGCCCACCTGGTCCAGCCCGCCAGCAGCTCGTTCGCGGGGGTCTCCTCTGGCAGCAGCTGCCACAACGCCACCGCGGCCGCGTCTGGGGTCGCGATGAAGTGGCGCGCGCGGGGGAGCGCCTTCACGTAGCCCTTGAGCTCCTTCTTGGCAAAGCGCGCGCTGGGTGTGCCGCCGAGCAGGTAGGTGTTGACGGGGTCCTCGGCCATGGCGGCCACCAGAGTGCCCATGGCAGCCAGCGCCGCGGGGCGCTGCGCCTTGCAGCCCCAGCTGAAGGACACCACACCAGGGGCCGCGCTGACCGGCTGCGGCGGCTCCGCTGCCACGGCCGCCGGCCCCCTGGCCATGGCGCCGAGGCGCGTCAGGATCCGGGCGCCCAGCGGCGGAGAGGGCAGCGCTTCGCCGCACTCTGACGAGGCGCAGCTGCTGCAGCTCCCCAGGCTGCTGCTGGAGGTGCTGCAGCCGCGGCTAGAGGGGCTGGCGTCCAGACTCGACAGGCTGGAGGCCGACTCAACAGAACGGCACGAAAAGGGTACAGCCGCAGGTCCGGCGGGATGTTGACGGTGCGCCATGCCGTCCCCGCCGGCCTGCGGCCAGGGATTATACGCTTCATCCCCATCGGCGTCGCCGGTCAAGTGTTGCTCGCATGGCAGCACCAGCGCCAACCTCGCCACAGTGGCGCAGCCCTGGGACACCATGATGACAGGTGCTAAGCCGAAGGTTGTGATAGGAGGGTAGTACGCAAAAGCTTCGCCCTGCTTGGCGGAAAAGGGTCAAGCGTGTCGAGAGAGTGGCGGCAGTTTGCACAGACCCCAACCGGGTGGTGTATCTCATATATAGACCGAGCTCGTTTGACCAGGGCGCATGCACGACCCTCGAGGCGGAGTGCTGGCTACTCCAGCCCAGCGCGCGATGAACCGACCGCGGTCCGCCCTCACCTGAGCAAACTTGAAATTCAATGGGTATTATGCGGCGACTATAAGCGATTGAGAGGCTCCGAGCTTGTGCGAGCTGCTCGCTGCACTGCGGGAAGATAACCTAATGGTGCTGAAAAGTACGTATGAGCGTTGGGGTTCGTCGATCAACACGGCAAACGTCTAATGAGGCTGGCTCGTCAGGAAGCAGAAGTGCGAGCGCCGGCTGGCAGGTGCATCAGCAAGCCGCTGCTTGCACCGGCCCGCAGCCTGCAGATGCTGTCAGCACAGGCGCCACATTCCGCCTCGTGTGGCAGCTACCAACCTGATGCTGCAATTTTCTGCAACAATCTCAGCAGTCTCAGCACATTTCAAAATTTCATTGCGGTGGGCACAGCTACTCCAGTAGGGCAGCATATGAGAAATGAAGCAAACCGCATGAGCATGCAGTACTTCTGTTGACCTGACCCGCCTGCTGTCCCACCTGCCTCGTGAATTTTGGGATGTGCCGGCAGGACGCATGCAAGGTTGCTGGGCCACTACCCCGTTTTGTTGACTGTGACCACCAACCCTTGAACCCACAAAGCAATCACTGCCTGGTGGTTCAGATTGGTGGTTGAGCAGATGCGCCAACAGATGGGTCGCCTTCCAGGTCGCCACCGTGAAATTACACGGGTGCAGTCTTTGCGCAGTGCTGCAGTGCTGATGACAAAGGCTAGAGCCGCTGTAAATGTTGCTGAAGCGAGGACCCGAGAAGCACCCCCCAATATGGGGTGCGTGCCCGCGCCCTGGCCAGCGAGCACCTGCCCCACTGCAACGGTTGCGGCCGCGCCCCTGTCAAAGGTGAACGAGCCCTGCGCGCGCATGTGTGTGGGTGAAGGGAGTATGCGCTCCCGCACCACGGCTGCCCCACCACCCGCCATCACAACCCAGCGGCCAGGGGACCTCCTGAGGCCGCCAGGCTCGAGCAATAAAGAGGGTGGCGGGAGGGGCGCCGTCGTCGATGGGGGGGCGGGGGGCAGCAAAGTGAGAAAACAGACAGCAAGGGAGGGCACAGGCGCAGAGGCCCGTCACTCGGGGCAAGGGGGCGGGGTGTGCCGGCGGCTGGT
>NW_014008800.1:1520-4716 GCF_000611645.1 Monoraphidium neglectum | reverse complement strand
ACACACACCACACACCGTTTTGCATCCGTCCCTCAGTATTGTTGTGCAGTGGGTCAGCGGCGCCAAGGCCCCGCAGGAGGTGCAATGGGGGGTGTCATCCAGGTTCCTCGGAAAGACTTCGCTCTCCACATCGGTGACCTACAGCGTTTCGCAAATGTAAGGTTGCTATGGCCAGTATTGCCCCATCCATGACTACTGCGGGCACAAGCAAGGCTGGGCTTGTCAACGCTTGTTGCGCAATTGCTGTCACACACATTTCTATTTTCTATACCTTACATTCTCTTGCTTGAACACCACGTTTACATAATCCCAAGCGCCGTCATACAACCGCTGCGCCCCACAGGTGTGGATCACCTGCCAACAGCTCCGGCTGGCTTGACCCTGGCCATCACCACCGCGCCGTCATTCCCAAGCTGCCATCCCCAGGCTCACGCATTTTCTACAGATTTGGGTCAAACGCCACCGGTTGGAGCGACACTTTCAGCTTTCAGGCCCCACCAGCCCCAGGCAGCGGCACCCGGTTCCTGGTATTCAATGATGTCGGAATGACTCACCCTGTGCTTTTTAACACGCCGGAGAGGTGCGGCAGCAACCATGCTTTTCGTGGCAGGGGGTAGGATTGATCAAGAGTATTGCGTGGGCCTGGAATCCATGATCTCAGTTGGTGATCCCATGTGCATGCTTGCTTTGTAGGGAGTCGGTTGAAGTGTATTCCGACCAAGATTTGTCAACTCCTGGCCTCACTCGCTCTGTATCTTGCAGCATGTGCCCTCCGTACTGCCCTGCCGGGTTCAGTTGGAACGGTGAGGCTGTGCTGCAATAGCTTGCAACATGAGGCCCTATGCCGCGCCTGCAATGCGCAATCTTACCTTGTGTGCAAGCTTGCGCGCAAGTGCATTCCAAACAGGCCCAACCAACTACATGTGTACATGCGCGTGCGGGCATTACAGATAACGCACAAAAAAGCACACACGCATGTGTGAGAGTGTGTGGGTGTGCTTGTAGGTAGGTGAGTCTGCGTTTGTGCGTGTGTCTTCAGGCCTGACCCCTCCCCTCAATACTCATGTGCATGAATGTGAGTACGTACCCCTGTGAAATGATGTGCATGACATCTGTTTGATTGTGCCATCTTTGTGGCTCTGCAGTGGGTTACGCCAGCAATTCATCCAAGCTGGTGCACCACCTGTCGCAAGAGAATGCTGATGTGGCACTTCTCATTGGTGACCTCAGCTACGCCCAGGGATTTGCTGCCGACTGGGACATCTTTGGCCAGATGTTTCAGCCCGCGTTCACGCGGTGGCCACTGATGGTGAGGGTTTGCGAGTGGGGTTTGAGCTGGCAGGCGATGTTATTGGCTGCGGCGTGCCACAGTTGTAGATTGTCTCAGACTGATTTTTGAGCTGGTGACTCGCCCATGCCTTCGCCCAACCATCATCACACTCATGCTTCGTATCCCTGAATCATAGGTCGGAACCGGCAACCATGAGCGCGACTGGCCAGGGACAGGCGATGCATTTCAGGATGTCTCCCTTGACTCAGGTTGGTGCCTCGAGGTGTCCCGCCTGGCAGCTTTGATGTTGCCTGGTTGGCACGCAGCAGCCACCAATGACCCTGGCAACTCCGTCCAAACTTACGCATGCTTCTATGACTTCGCTGCAAATCCGCGACTGCGTGCTCATCCAATTACCCTTGTTTTAGGCGGCGAGTGCAACGTTCCTTACACCTACAGGTCGGTGTCTCATGTATGGTTGCTGCTTTGAGATAATCATATTCTATCCTGTCCTGATTGTTGAAAATCTGTCACGCCTTGGCAGCTTCACCTACTTCAACTCAATGACTTACTCGCGCACCCGCGCTCCGCCGTGCCCCTACGCACTCTCCCATTCATGTCCCTTTTAATGGATAGGTACTACACCCCCGCCAGCCATCCTCACCTCAACCCGCGTGTCTCGTACTACTCTTTCAATGTGAGAGCCGGCCCGCAAGAACTGCACTGCGCTGCGCTCCCAAACGCACCACTTGCTCTTGCGCTGCTTTGACAAAGGGGCCGCGGCAGCATGTGCAGCCATGCAATAAGCACTTCCATTGCCTACATGCCCTTGCCATGGGATTCGGATTGCAGGTGGGCAACGTACATTTTCTGGTACTGGACTCCGAGACGCCCTCCCACCCGGGCTCTCTGCAGCACCAATTTGTTACGCAGGACCTGGCAGCGGTGGACCGCAGCACCACGCCGTGGATTGTTGTAGGGTGGGCAGGGACAGGATTCGAGCAAGGGAAGGCTTGCGATATTGGCAGGTAGCAGGGGCTGCAACAAGACCGTGGCTCCGCACAATGCTGTGTCACGTTGACGACGGCCCTGATGGCAAATGGACGCATCTCAACCGAGTGTTCACCAACCTGCACTCGAGCAGGTTGCACCGTATGATGGCAGCGCCGTCAACAGACACGCGCCCCATTGTGGGCGACCAGGCCAACATGGCCCGGCTCCAGGCTGATTATGAAGACACATTTGTGACGCACGGGGTATGTAAGGGATGTGGGGGACTGGCGGCTTGTGTCCTCGGGATATGCAGGCAGCAGCAGGGACAGGCGGATTTTTTGGACCATTTTTGTTATTATGCCTTGCAAACAAACTCCTCATTGCTGACCCTTGCGCTCCGTTCAGGTCCGGCTGGTGGTGTCTGGTCATGAGCACGCCTACGCCAGGACCTGCGGCATGCTCAAGTAAGTAGTGGGGTGGAGGCGCGACTCCAGGGGGAATGGAGCACCAGAAACTCTCTGCAGCAGGGAACATGGTAGGGACCGACACTAAGGCAAGGCTGGACCAACACGACTACATTGTATCCATGAGGCCGTCCATGATATCAACTGCCCGTGCAACGCCACCGTTCAGGGGCAAGTGCCATACGGACGGCATTGTGTACGTGATGGCTGGCAACGGCGGCGCTGGTTTTACTCACAGCTTTCCCTTGGTGCTTCCCGGCTTTGTTGAGTTTGGTCTTCAGAATCAGAACGGCTACGTGCGCGTCACCACCGCCAGAGATGAGATGCTGGTGGAGGCGGTCAGCACTGACGACGGTCATGTTTTCGACGCAACCCGCCTCAAGCTGCGCTCTACCCCCACCAGAGCCAACGGGCTTCACAGCATTACAGACTTGTTTCTCAAATTTTTCAGCTGAGCTGTGTCTGGGAC
>NW_014008800.1:0-713 GCF_000611645.1 Monoraphidium neglectum | reverse complement strand
GGACACATCCTTGAATTTGAACAACATTTTCGCAGTGTACATATGTTCTAGCATGATATAGAACAACATTGTGTAGGAGCTGTTACTCGGTGCGTCATCTACTGCTGCCTCGCACGCTCTACACTGGCTGCTCTACGCCTCCGGCAGCTGTGCCACCCGTGTCTGTTGAGTCCTGGGGACCCTGTGCCACACGCAACACTGCTGCCACAGTGGCCAACTCGTACAGAGCTGCTTTGCGGTTGACAGTGGACACCTCGGCTGAGGCAGGAGATGTGGGCAGGCAGGCGTGAAGGAGCGATTGTCAGTCGGCGCCGCCGCTCGAAAACGAAGTGCCTAAGCTGTGCCGAGATGCTTGTAAGCAGCAAGCAGACACACTGGCCAAAAAAACCACTGATGCAAAACATGTATGCGACGCAGCTGCTCTCCTCTCAATCGCTCACCTGCAGCAAACATGCCGGCAAGTGGCACAGGCAGGAAGGAGCCGACCTGCCCGGCTTCATAGCCTGCCTCGCCGTGCAGCCCAGAGCCGCGCTCCAGGTCCAGGAACAGGAGTGCACCTAGGGCCGGAGACCGAGCACTCCCCGCCAACATGGCCGCCAGGTCTTCACGCTTGAGGCGCAGTAGCTTGGCTGCCAAGTCCGCCCTGATGCCACCCGGGTCACGCAGCACAAGCTTGAGGCGGTAGCCAGTGCGCACCTAGGACAGTGTGCGGG
>NW_014008801.1:0-3913 GCF_000611645.1 Monoraphidium neglectum | reverse complement strand
CGCCTGCGCATCGCCGGCCCCCGCCGCCCCCGGCGCCGCCGGAAGCAGGCCGCCGCCGCCCTGCGACTCGCCGCCGCTGCTGACGTGTCCCTTGAGCTCCCGCGACTTGTGGTGCAGCCACTGCATGACTGTGTTGAACGCGTCGTCACCCACATCTGACCGCCGCATCAGCCGCACGCCGTTCTTGAAAATCGTGTCCGTCGCCTTGCCCTCCAGCACCCAACCCTCCATCTTCCCCTGCTCGTCGGCGATCCACGGGTACTTCTCGAAGTTGCGCCGCATAACCTCGGACGCCTGCGAGATCACCGAGGGGTGGTCCAGCCACGCGAGGCGGTGCCACACGCGCGCGGCGCGGCGCTGCATGTTGAGGAGCTGGCCCGGGTCAACATTGGTCAAGATCTGCGGCAGGCGCGCCAGCTCGCCGCGCTGCACCGACAGGCTGATGCCGCCCCTGGGGGTGGGGGCGGAAGGGGCAGGGCGGGGGGCAGGGGTCTCCGGTCAGGAAGGGCGGGGGCTGCGTCACAGGCGATACCACGTGACGGCTGCGGGAACTGGCAGGCGAGCCTGCTGCAGCAGGCGCGCGTGTGCTGCCGCGCCCTGCCCCGGCTGGGAAGGGTCCTCGACCCCATCGGCCGCCGCGTGGCGACCTGCGCCGCTCCTCACCACTTGAGTATGCTTGCAAACGGGGCGTGCAGGTCCCTGGGGCCCCCGCTGACGTACACCGGGATGCAGCCGTGCAGCACGGCGTCCTCGAACAGCGCCACCCAGCCGTCCTCCGGCAGGACGAGGCAGTAGGTGGAGCGCGCCAGCAGCAGGGAGTAGTCGCCCTGTTAATTTGGGAGCGGGTAGAGGGGGTGAGGGGGGGGGGGCGGCGTTGTGGTTGGGGCAGGCGTTCGTCTGGGGTAGGGCAACGGTTGGGAACATGGGGTGATGCTTTGATTAGGGCAGGAGCGGCGGTGAGGTTTGGGGGCCAGGGGATGGAGGAGGGACGAGCGCCAGGCAGTAGAAGATGAGGCTGAGCAACCCCGCGCGGGGGTGCATGCAGGGACCGCCCGACAACGCAAACATGGCAGGGCTCAGGGAGAAGGCCGCCTGCACACGCGCCGCTGCGCCACATGCCGCAGTGGCCCGCTAGCTTCGCGAGCCAAGGGCACGTTTCTGGGCAGGTCGTGCCGCGCTGCAGCGGCGCGACGCGCACCTCGATCTCTCTCGTGTTGCCGACGCGGATGGAATACTTGCTGGCCCACTGCTTGTCGCGCGCCAGCGAGTGGACCTGCAACAGGAGAGGAGGCCGACCGGCACCGCCCAGCAGGCGCCGCACATCAAAACACCGCTTGACCGTTTGCTGCGCCCCATCGGTCACGGCAAGCATGGCATGCTGAGGGGCCCCGTCCAGACAACAAACCGCCGTTTGCGACAACCCCTGCTCTCGTGCTCCCCGCTGTCCTTTGCAATCCCCAATCCCCCTGCAGGCAGGGCGCACCTCCTGCCGCAGGCCCCCGCTGAAGGCCTTTGGCCGGCTGTCGCCCATGTCGCCCCGCAGCAGGAGCAGGATGTCGCGCTTGCGGTGCATGCCGCCTAGCGCCATGGCCGCATGGTACTGTGCCGGGGGCCTGCGGCGGCGCGCCACGCGCATGCACACATGCACGGGGGTGAGCGGGTCGCAACGTGGAGTGCAGTGACTCGGTGCAGTGCGAGGGGCAGCTTGGTGGTGTGGCAGGCCCACGCAGGCCAACGCAGCAGCGATTTGCGAGGCTAGAGTGTTGAGCAGCACACACACACACACAAACACACACACCCACCATGCACAGGGCCAAAAAGTTGCACATGAGTGCATGAACAAAGACAGACACAGACACAGACACTCACAAACAATGAGCGCGCACGTGCGCTTCACCCACACTCTGAAGCGTGCACAACCGGCTGTCATGACCCATACCATCTCCACACGCACCTGAACGCGGGAATGACGAGGTCCTTCGACGCGTCATAGCACCCGTGCCCCTCGATCAGCCGCCGCCACCCGCCGGGCAGCCTCTCGTCGCCCAGCACGTCGACGCTGTAATTGAACTCGCGCCGCGTCGTGGATGACGGCGGCGGCAGCGGCAGCTGCGCCGCCGCCGCGCCGCCGTCGGTGGCGGCGCGTTGGGCGACGCCGTAGTGCGTGAGGACGATGCTGTTGCGGTAGACCTCAGTGGGGGCCCAGCAGGCGCCCTCGTCGTGGGTGAAGAGCCTGGGCGTGGGGGGAGAGGGCGCGGCCGCGTGGTCGGCAGGCGGGCGCGCGTGGTTTGCTGGCCGGCGGCAATGCCGATGCCGCGCGAAAGCAGCCGGAAGCGCTGCCTATTTTGCAGGCGAGCGGCGGCCCGCGACAGCCCTCAAGCGGCCAGCCACTATCAGACTAGAAAGGCACAAGTGCGCAATGCAGGAAAGTGCAGGAGGAGCGGTCTTGAGTCGGGAAGGGCGCGGTGGGGAGGGGCATAAAGGGTGGTTCGTGGCAAGGCTCGCGATGGGAGCGGCAGGGTGAGGGACAGGTGCGGCGGGAGGAGGATCGCTCACCAGACGTGGTCCCGCCCCTGGGTGCGGTTCCAGAAGGGGTAGGCCGTCCTCAGCCAGTCTAGCGCCTCCTGGTACATCACAGCGCCATGCTGCACCTTGGAGGGGCTGTGCGGGGGTTGAGGGTGTGGGGGAGAGGGGCGCGGAGCAGGGGTCATGGAGGCAGGGGTTGTTGTTGTCGGCTAGGCACTGAGAAAGTCCACCCAACACCCAGCCGATGGGCTTTTGGTTGATGCAGTGAGGTTGAAGGTCGATCGGCTTGGGCAGCTGACACGCGCGCACGAACGCACGCGCGCGCACACACGCACACACGCGCGTGCGTGCGACCGCTGGCGGCGAGGTGGGGATGGGGACGAGGGGCCCAGAGGGGAGCAGCAGGAGGCCGCGGAAGGGACCGCCTGGGCGGCGCCACGGGATGGGTTTCAAGCACGACCGGCCAGCGGGCGCGCTGTGTGCGGCGTGTTTGTTGGCAGACGCGCGCGCCTGTGCCTGTAGAACCAGGGGGCGTCCGCGTAGCCCAGCACCGCCTCCATCAGGCACGACGCGTAGACCGGCACGTAAAAGAGGTCTGAGCGGGGGCCAGGTTTGGGGAGGAGGGCGTGGGGCTCAGCGCCCACGGCAGTTTTGGACGCTCTTCACTGTAGCGGGGCAAGCACCAAGCCATGCCCGGGTCGTGAGCTGGATCACACGTGAAGAGGGCACCAGCCCGCTTTGGCCGAGCAAAATTCGAACGGGCCGCCCAAGATTCCGCCAGCCAGTGCGCCGCCGCCCCGGCCCCCGAGCGCACCCGCCGCCCGCAGCCGGCGCCGCAGGCGTCGGCCCGCAGCCCCACCTGCTTCCTCGGGGTCAAGCGTCCTGTGGGGGCTCTGCAGCAGGGCCTCATGGAAGTACTGCTCCACGGCATAGGGCCACGCGGCACCTGCATCGTATTCAGGGTTCAGGGTTCAGGGAGTTTGAGAAGGGGCAGGTCGGCAGGCGGGCAGGCGTCCAGGCGCTCGGTCGAGTCTGCAGCTGTCCAACTGCCACGGCAGGGGAGCGGCAGAGAGCCGGCCGTGGCAGACAGGTTAAGCGGGAGGGCCGCAAAGCTCAGCGCGGCGCCTGCGAGATTGGGTGCTGCAAGGGGGGGGGGGTTGCGCAGGGGCCCTGCGGCGGACGGCGGCCGGGAGTGGGGGCCGGCGCGCACCCGTGAAGGTCGTGCCGTTGCCCGCTGCGCCGAACAGCCGCCACGTGCACTTCTCCTTGCTCGTCCGGTACTGCAGCTGCCGCCCCACAAAGCGCGCCGGCACGTCGTACACGAAAACCAGCGGGCCCGCGCGCCGCGGCCGCGAAGCACCAGAAGCGCCGGGGCCATGCGCGGCAA
>NW_014008802.1:0-3916 GCF_000611645.1 Monoraphidium neglectum | reverse complement strand
GCTTAGGCGGGTACGTTGGGAGGGTGCGGGGAGGAGGCCGGGGAGGGGGGCGGCTGTGGTGGCGCACGTGATGGATGCGGTGGTAGAGTTGCTCTTGCGCCGCCACCCCCCAGGCCGACTACCTGGCGCTACGAAGCCCCTCCTACCAGGCTGTCCGCACGCCGCCGTGTGCGCCCGCGCACCCATCCCCCTCCCCCCTGAGACCCCACCTATGCCGTATGATGCGGCCCATAGCCTGGTTGACGGCGCGCGCCGCCTGCTGCACGTACCACTGCTCTCCAGACACGCCCTTGCCGCGCGTCAGCCCTGAGGGGCCGGACCGCAGCTCGTCATCCAGCACCTTGGGGGGTGGGGCGTGGGGGGTTGAGCAAAGGGTGATGGGGGTTGACAGGGCTTGGTGGCTGGGAGGCGGGGTGAACTCGTTGTGCTGTCCCCTAAACGCATGGGGCCACCATTTTGAGGGCAGTGGGTGCCACCGCTGCAGGTGCCCTCGGCGACGCCTCCGTGCCGGCATCCTGCGCTGCCGTCGTCCATGCGCCGCCGCGCCTTGAGGCCCGCGCTTTCGTCGTCGGATGCTACCTCCTCAAGCCCCAGCCCGTCACCTAGCCGGATGATGGGAATTCGACGCAAAGCAGGGAAGGCCCCACTGCTGTTCCCCAGAGCCCCACCCCACCTGGCGTTGCAGCCTGACCGCGGGGTCGTGGGTGGCGCTGAAGGGGATGCCCGTGACCACCACGCCGCGGCCCGCCCTGTCTGAGAAGTCGATGCCCTCAGACACCTTGCCCCTGCAGACCGCAAAGAAGACGGCGCCACCCAGGGCCGGGTCGTCAAGCTTGGCCTTGTAGTCCTGGTGTTGTTGTCGTGGGTTGCGTGTGCGTGTTTGCTTTGTGCGCGTAACGCATGTTTATTGTGTGGAATTTTATGTTGAATCGTGTGTGTGTTGATTGTATGCGTGTGTGTTGTTTGTGCATGTGCTTATGTGTGCGCACGCATGTGAGTGTGATGGGTAATTGTGTGAATGTGATGCGTAATTGTGTGAGCGGGGGTCCAACCGGAAGTGCAGCCTATGCGACAATCAGACGCTGCAGCCCTCCTAGCAGCCGGTTGGCACGCCACTGCTAGCCGCGGCAACCCACCAGGATGGCTGCGGGGAAGCTGGCGGCCTCGCGGGGCTCCACCACGGGGGCCTTGTAGCGGCAGATGCGCTCCCACACGCTGGCACCACCCAGGGCTGGAGGGGATCCGTGGTTGTGGGGATGGTGCATGTGTGTGTGTGTGTGAGTGGGTGTGTGCGTGTGTTTGTGTGAGAGTATACGTGTGCAGGGTGATGATTGCAGCGAGGCCGCAAGAGTGTGGGCGGCAGGCGCGCCGAGGCACAGCTTTGGATCATAAGACTCAGGTTCGCGCAGCGATTTTAGATTTGTTTTGGCAGCAATCTGCAGGCCCGCTACGACCAGGTAGCCCCTCACTCTTCCCCCTCACCCCCTGCCCCAACAAGTCAGGTCGCAACCTCACATGTTTCCCCAATACTCCCCTCATCCCGCAGCCCCAGGCGAGGCCGCCAACCCCCACGCCTGATGACACCTCCGCCCCCACCCTGCCCCCCCCTCCACCTGGCGGGGCCTTCCAGTGCTCCAGGCATGACGTCATCACGCTGTAAGCCGGGAAGAACACCAGCAGGCCGTCGGGCACGGCGCGCGCAAAGTTGACGAGTGCGTTGCCCAGGTCGTCCCGGTATCGCTGGGTGCTGCGGCTGGCGTAGCTGCTGTTGAGGGACGCACCCGTGGGGCCGGACGGCACCACGCCGACCCATACCTGCAGACCCGCGTTGAGACAGAGTTTGAGGTGGCGGGAAATATGTGGAGGATGGCGCAAGGGTGTTGGCTCTGCAGGTGCAGAACGACCTGAAAAGCCGGTCTAGCTGGCTGGCGGGGGGCAGGCCAGCAGCCACGTTCAGTGGGTGTCTCTCGGGCGTCACTCTGCGCTGCTGCCCTGCCCGTGCCCCTAGCCCTGCCCTGGGGCCTGACCTGGTGCTGCTCCACGATGTGTGGGTTCTCCAGGGTGTGCTTGAACCCCAGCTGCAGCTCGGCGGCAAAGCTGTCCAGGGGCGACAGCGTGCCGCTGGTCAGCAGCAGGCTGCGCACGCGGCGCGCCAGCAGGCGGTGCAGCGCCACGCCTGGGTGTGGGTTCGGGGAGGTTAAGGGATGGGTAGGGCAAAGGGTGGGTATGCAGGATCCAGGATGGGCGGCAGCACGAGGGGCGGAGCCGTGCCCTTGGCAACGTGGGCCCTGCGGGTGCAGAATCTCAATCGTGTCTGAATTCAGCTATGCACCACCGCCTCAACGACATGGCGGCCCGGCTCTGGAGGCACCGCCTGGCTGGTGTCGTCCCGCGGCCGCCGCCTCACCCGGCACGAAGCACCAGTAGGACAGCGTGGGGGCCTCAACCAGTCCGTTGTAGGACTGGCAGAGGGACGGGAGGGGGGGAGGGTTAATGAAGGCGCGGTCAAGCGCATCTTCCCGCGCTGGTCAGAGCGGAAGCTATGGCCACCAGCTGCGGGGTGCGCACAGCCGAGGTGCCCTGGCTCTGGCACAAAAGCAGGCCCACGCCACCGGGGCCGGGCAGCACACATGCGCGAGGGGGTTGAGGGCGGGCGGCGCGTGGCAGGGACGCGCTCTCGAGTGAGGGGTGTGTTGCTCTGTTCGCCTGCACACCTGCACGCGCTCCTTGTGAACAAACAGGCGGTACCCCCTGCTGGCAGGGGGCCCGTCACGCCAGAGGGGCTCGCGGCTGGCAAAGGCGGCCGTAAGGGCCTCCAGCAGCGCGTCAAGGCTGGCGGGTGGCAGTCATTTCGCATTTGGGTGGGGGCAGAATGCAGCTGAGCGAGCGTTATTTCAGATGTGATGACGGTGCATATTGTCGTCATTGTATGTGTGCAGATGTCGTCGTGTGTGTGTGTTGCATGAGCTAGGCGGCTGGGAGTGGCAGGGGTTGAGATGATGCCTTTGTGTAGTCTTGGCTGCTGAAGCCGCAGCCTGCCCTGGGCCACGAGCGCAGTGCGACCCCAGGGCACCGCTGCTGCGCCCATCTGTCCTGACCAAGCGCCGACCAGTCCGCGCAGGCGTACGCCCCCGCACCCCCGCGCCCCACCCACCCCGATGACGCCATCTTGGCTCCCCCTGTGCGGCCGTTGGCCAGCTCCTCGTCACACAGCACCTGGGACGCCTGGGGGGGGCAGGGGTTGGGGGGTGGGGCGGTGGTGAGGCGCAGAGGTGAGGGTTTGAGGACGTGGGTGTGAAGGTGGGTAGATGGCAAACTTGTGCGAGGCTGGGAGGTGGGGATCGAGCCTTGCGGCTGGCAGGTCAGGAGCTGAAACGCAACACAGCTTGTCACGCTGGCCGCTAGCGACACACCCCCGCACTCCTTCACGCCCTGCTTGCCCGCCCGTGAGGCTGCGGTGCTGCACCCTGCCGTGACACGCAATGTGCATGCAAGCTAGCAATGACAACGCTCTCAAAACGCTCTCTACCACTCTTGCATTTCACACCTAGCCAATGATACCACCCAAGACCCCCAGCGCCCCGACCCCTCCCATGCCAATCAGGCCCCGTGGGCACCTGCTTGAGCATGTCGCTGAAGAGGGCTATGGTGGCCGGGTTTATGTTGACTGACGCCAGCAGCTGCAGCAGGGCGTCCCCGGGCCGCGCCAGGCCCCCGTCAGGCAGCTGCAGTGCACAGATGGCGCGCTCCAGCTCTGGGGGGTTGGGATGGGTCGGTGGGCGGGATGGCAGTGGGTTGAGGGGTGGGAGGACAAAGGATGCTGCCAGCTGCGGATGCTCCTGCAATGACATCAGTGCGGATGACCCGGCCGCCTCCAGCGCTTGCTACCTCTCCGCTCGCCAGTGCAGCCCCAGCC
>NW_014008803.1:0-3919 GCF_000611645.1 Monoraphidium neglectum | reverse complement strand
CAGGCGACCCGCACGCTCGACGGCGCGGTGCAGGCGGCGCTGCAGCAGAGCCGCGCGGTGCTCAAGGGCCGCGGCCCCGGCGGCGGCGGCGGCGGGAGCCACCTCTGGCTGCGCATGGCGCTGATCAGCTCAGACAAGAGCGCGGCAATGCTGTTTGACGACCTCACGCAGGTGTGGCTTGGAAATGACTCGGGGTAACCGCCGAATGTTGTGCCTGGGTGGCTGACTGCCACGTTTGGACGGCCACACCCACCAGCCCACGCAGCGCAGGGCGGCTGCGCCGGAACAAACGCGGCCGCGCGCTTCACTAGGTGCCGGCACAGGCAGGGGCGCCCATGCCGGTCCGGCCGTGCTCTTACCGTGCGGCACCAACGCCCGCCGCCCGCGCCCACCCTCGCCCCCGCAGTCCGCGGCCGTGCGCGGCCACAAGCGGCCGGCGGCGACGAGCAGCTTCAGCGGCAGCTTCACGCTGGTGCAGCGCATCCAGGCGGCCGGCGGGCTGCTGCGCACCAACATCCCCATGAAAAGCACCATCCTGCGGATCGCGCTCGCAAACAAGAAGCAGGTGCGGCGGCGTGCAAGGCACCCAAACCGCCGTTCTCACTGCTGTGCGGGGCCGCCAGGATGGGCGGCCTAGCCGGCCGCAAGCAGTGCAAGTCTGACGCCTTGGCGCTGCACCTTGCCATCCATATGCTTGAGCCTCGTCTCCTGGTTGCCTTCTGCGTGGTAAAAGTATCTGCCGATTGGAATCTGCTATAAATATCTGCCAGGTGCTGATCCCCGACGTCCAGAAGCTGATCAACCAGCTGGGCGCGGTAAACACCGACCTCTTCGCCAGCCGCCACGTGCGGCCCCCCACCAGTGTGCTGCTGCTGCCGCTGCGCGCGAGCGGCGCCGGGATCTACGGCGCGCTCTACTGCCTCAGCGACGTGCAGGTCGGGTGGCCGAGGGGGGGGGATTCGGCGCCACTGATCCCGCGCCCTCGCACTCGCCGCGCTTTGCTATCCCATGCGGCCGCCCCTCTTGCGGGGCGCCAGCCCTCAGCGACAAGCCCGGCCTGCGGCGCGCACGGCAGCGCCTCTCCGCGCCCCGGCCGCCTCGTCCCAGCCGCAGCGCTTGCCTGGATCGCGCTTGCTGTGATCCACGCCGACTGTGCCTTTGCTGTTATCCGCGCAGACCGAGTTCTCGGAAGTTTCCGGGTACCTGAAGGAGGTGGCTGATCTGGTGGGCGGCGGCCTCATGCGCTGCTTGCTGGGGGAGCTCAAGCAGGAGTACGAGGTGCGGGGGGCTCGCCCGCGAGGGTGGGCCGCGCAGTCAGGGCGCACGGCAGCACCGGGCTTGGGGAGGGGTCCAAGGGGGGCTCTGCGGCCCGCAGGACGGCGGGCGGCGGCCCGGGGCGGCGGTCGCTGCGTTCAAGCTTGGGGCGGGGGACTCGGCTCGCCGGCGGCACCTGGCGCGGCTCCGCACCCTTTGCTGGAGCGCACACTACCTGGACGCTCGCGTACCGCAGGCGGTGCAGCAGCTGTCAGAGGACGGGCTGATGTCGCCGGACCGGACCGAGGGCTCGCACAGCGGCCCCCTTGGCTCCGGCACGCAGGGCGGCGGCGCCAGCAGCGGCGGCGCCGCGCCCGGCGGCGGCGGCTCCTCGCCGTCGCAGGCGGGCCAGGCGGGCGCACAGGGCCCCACAGGCGGCAACGGCGCGGCGGGGACGCCGGTGCATAGCGGCAGCGGGTTTGTGCCGGCCGGGGCGCCGCGGGCGCTGGCTGGGCACAGGAGCGAGGTTTTTGAGCTGGGCAGCACGGTCAGCACCATGGGCGGCAGCTTGATCTCCACGGGCGGCAGCTTCTCGGGAGGTGCGCGGCCGCGCGTCTGTTTGGGTGGCGGTTCAGGTCAATCAAACAGCGTTCGCTGGATGCGAGTACGAAGCCCACCTGCGGGCGCGATACTGGTTGAGCCTCCGCCAGGCGGCAGCAGCTCTGGGGGGGCCGTGCATGTGCTCATGCGCGCGCGTGCACGCGCGCCATCGTACGCGCAGGCGTGGCCAACGGGCGCAGCTTCACGGCGCGCCAGATGGCCAGCAGTACAGGGGCCCTGGTGACGGGCCTAACGGAGAAGCTGAACCAGCGGCGGCTGGAGGCGGCGATGCAGGACACAGAGGTGGGTGTGGGCGCGCTGCATGTGATGTGTTGTCGTCCGCTGCGATTTGTGAGTGGATTTGATCGTGTGCGCGTGCGTGTGCGTACGAATACGAGTGTTTATGTGTGTGTGTGTGTGTGTACGTGTACGTGTGTGTGTGTGTAAGAGAGAGACAACGAGTAGGTGAGCGGGGCAGGCGTGTGCGTGACACTGGTGGGTCTGCTTGCCGTGTGGGCAGTTGCGGGCTGAAGTCACAGGGGTGTGCGTGCCACCCTTTGATGCAGTGGCCCGGGCGTGCGCGCCGGGCCCGGGCGTGCACGGCACCAGGGTCGGCGTGCAGTGTGCATCCATGACCGCCCGTTTCCCACCACAGGCGGGCGGAGCAGGGCCTGTTCGGCCGTGCGCGCGCACCCAGCCGAACAGGCGTGCGGCGCTTACCTCGCCCAGCCGCTAGTGCTCCCACCGCCGGCCAGCCCGTGCTGGCCAGCGGCTCCCTCACCCGGAACCCACATCAATCGCGGTCCTGCTGTCACGTCCATTTTCCCACCGCTTGAATTCACCCATCAGGGCGGCAACCTGCGGGACCTCCAGCTCACCGCCCAGATCGGCGAGGGCGGCTTTGCGCGGGTGTTCCGCGGCCTGTGGCGCGGCCAGGTCGTGGCCGTCAAGGTGGTCGCGTCGGGGGAGCCCGGCAACGAGCGCAGCGTGATGAAGAACGCGCATGAGATAGCCATCCTGTCGGCCCTCAGCCACCCAAACATCCTGCAGGTGCGTGCACAGGGGAGGGAGGGCGGAGGGCGCGGCCGCGCCCGCGAGCGCGGGCGCGCCGCAGGCGGGGCCGTGGGCGCGCCTTTCGGGCGCACGGCCCTGCAATCGCCAGCCAGGCGGCGCGGGGCTGCCGCGTCCTGCGGGGCCCACACGGGCGCACGTCGCCCCCTGCGTTGCAGAACACCGGCCGCATGCTTTACACTGGTATGTGCCGTCGTCCCCGCTCCTCCCTCTCTCCCATTACCCAACACCGCTCTTGCCCTCCCTCTGCCATCCCTCAACTACGAACCCCTCCTACCCCTCAACCCCCCACTCCCCCCCCAAACAGGCCTACACCTGCCTGACCGACGTGCTCGTGAGGGACGTCCTCGCCACCTGCATCCGCCTGCCCAACCAGCAGTCGCGCGCCGAGCTGGCCGGCTGCCTCACGGCGGGCGGCGCCAACGGCTGCGGGCCGTCGGAGGACGCCGGGTGCCACATAGAGGTGCGCGGCGCGCCCCAGGGTGGGGTGCGGTGGCGGTGACGGTGATGGTGGTGGTGGGGGACGGCGGGGGCGCGCGTCTAAGAGAAGGGTGGTGTGGCACCCACAAGTGCGGGGTGCGGCGGGCAGGGGCAGCCGGCGTGGCGGGGAGGGGGCGCGGCAGAAGGGCAGTGGAGACTGGCGGGGCAGACAGGCGCGCGTGCGCTCTTTGAGCGTGAGCAGAGTGGGGCGAGACGCTGGGATGACCGTTCACGCGCTGGGCAGTGCCGCGGCGGCGCGGGGGGCTGGCAGGGCACGGGGCTCTCGTTGCGAACGTGGTGATCGAGTTTGCAGGGTCCTTTGTTTGGCGGCGAGAAAGGGCCGGGCGCACGCAGTGCGCTCGTCTGTGGCAATTCAGCGCAGTTTGCAATCGTTGCCCCCCCAACGTCCGCCCTTCTCTCCCCCCAACCCGCGCTCCCGCGCCCCTTCGCCTTCCGCGGCCACCCCCAAGGTGATTGAGTACTGCGACCTCGGCAACCTGACGCACGCGATGCG
>NW_014008804.1:0-3918 GCF_000611645.1 Monoraphidium neglectum | reverse complement strand
CGGCCGCGGCGGCGGCGGCGCCGCAGCAGCAGCCGGCCGAGGCGGCGGCAGCCGAGGAGGAGCCAGCGGCTGCGGAGGGCGGGCGGCCCAAGCGGCGGCGCACCGCCCCTGTCGATTATGTTGCTCTGAATGCGCAGCTTGACGCGGAGGCGAAGAGCGCCGGCGGGGGCGCGGAGGGCAGCAAGCAGGGGTGATCTGGGCGGGGGACCTGGCCAGGGGTGGTTACCCCCAGGGACGGCGCCCGCCAGGATGCGCTTGTGGGTCAGCGATGGAGCTGCAGGGCTGCTTGACTCTTCCTGTCCGGGCGGTGGGGCCGCGCCTTACTCATGACGACGGGGCCCTGCCATAATGATGACTCACAGATCACTCGGACCTGCTTTTCATGACACATCACGCGATCGAGTGTAAGAAGTGTGCATTGTGTATATATACACTGCGTATACATGGCACACAAGCACCTTGCTCAGGTGTGCCATTATCCTTCACACGCAGCAAAACTCCTCGGTATGAAAGCAACGTGAGGGCAGGCAGGCGCGCTGGCGCCATTGCGGTTGGTTGCACAGTAGATAAGAGGGCGCGGCAGGAGTAGAAAAGGGCAGGGCCCCATAAAGGGGGGCGGGCGTGAGCAAGCAGGGCAGAGGCTGTACATCCGGTTGCGCGGCGATGCGTGCGTACAGCTCCGGCGCGGTCCGCAGGTGCAGCTTTGAAAAAGGCTCGAAATTGTATCAAAATCACAAGCGCGTGGGGGCAAAATGTTTGGGCAAAACTTGATGGGCGGCGCAGGCAGCGCGGTAGGACCGCCTGCTGCTGGCGTGAGCGCCAACGCTTGCCACCCACAGCTGTGATACATGCGGCGGCCGCCCTGCTGTTGACGCGGCGAGCCACGGGCTGCGGAGGCGTCACAACTGCAACCGCTGCGCCCGCCGCTCCCACCACTGCGCAGCCCCCCGCAGGGCCGCCGCCCACCACTGCCGCGGGCCCCGAGCCTGGCCGCCCCCGCAGCAAACGCTTGCCGCCGCCGCCGCCCGTGTCGCGTCATCGCCGTCGTCACCGTTATGCGCTTCCAGCAGCTCTAGCACCTGATGCGGGTTGAGAGAGGGCGGGGCCGAGCATGGGTTTGCACAAACAAGCCACTCAATGGAGATGCGATCCGTCTGGGTCGGGGTGGGCGTGCCTGCCATGCAGCTGCCGCCAGCGGCAGCACCAAGGCAAGCCCTCCAGGCTCCTGCCGTGCGACCGAGGCTATGAGGCTTGACAGCCCTCTTGGCTGCGTGCCGGCCTGCCCCATTCACAGCTCCCTCGGGCGCATTGAGCGCTTTGAAAATACATGCTACATGGGGCCAAAGCATCACCCCCATGGGAAGCAACCCCTGCGCCACATCCCATGCAATGTCAAGGGACAACAGCCACTCCCCAGCCGTGGCCCCACCTGGGCGTACACCCTCTTGTGGGCGTTCTCCCCCCATATGTAATCCAGGTGCTCGTAGTCGGCGTCGTTGTGCCACTTGACGATCCTGCCGCGTGGCAGGCGGCTGAGCAGCAGCGCCACATCAGCGGGGTCGGCCAGGCGGTCCTCGCCGCCTGCGGCGGTTGGGGCGGTTGGGGTGGTAGGTGGGTCGGGGCGGTTGAGTCGGCTGGGGCGGTCGGGGCGTTGAGTTGGAGAGGGTGTCTCAACTCGTCGACAATGTCGTTACGTCTTTGAATCCTGTCAACCCATGATGAGCAGTTGAGCGCGTTGCTCTTGCCAGGAGACATGCCAAAACGCAGCAGGGAACCAACAGCTGGACCAACTGGCCAGATGCATGCCAGGCTCGCGCCCTGTTTGACCCGCGGCAGCGCGATTTGACAGCGGGCGCGCACCCGTGAACAGCGCGAGGGGCGTGTCGATGCGCGAGAGGTCGTAGCGCGGCGCCGTCAGGCGGCCGTAGCGCTTCTGGTTGCAGTCGCGCGGCGCGCCCAGTATGGTGGTGCAGCGGGTGCCGTAGTCAAAATACGACATCACCCCCGGGTCGGAGGACCGCATCGCCTGGGATTGTTCGACCAAAAACGCGGGCATGAATGCTGACACTGCCCCGCAGGCAGGGGGTCCTTGCTGTGGCGCGATGCAGTCGAAGCACGTGAGCGCAAGGGCTGCACAGCCTGCAGATTAAGAACGGCAAACCTCGCCGACGGCCCGAGCCGGAGATGCCTTGGACCCGCTCTCGCAGGCAAGAACGTGCGCCTCGCAGGCGCGCCCCGGCCCCCTCGCTCGACGCCCCTCCGCCCCTCGACCCGGCCGCCGTCCCACCTGGCACCAGTGCGCCATGTTCTGGACGCTGGTGCCCGAGGGCGTGTAGTTGAGGTACACTGGGAGGCGGTTGACGTCCACATTTGCGTCGTTGTAGCCGCAGATCATGGCCAGGAGGTTGACGCACAGCTGTGTTTGGGTGCACACGCGCGATGAAGGGGAGGGCAGAGGGGGGAAGCTGTGGATTCGCATCAAGTCGGGTCGGTGGGCGGGCGGAGGTTGGAGAGAGAAAGATGCATGATTGAGGGGCCTCGGAGGGGGTGGGGTTGTGGGGGTTGGAGGGGGCCGTCGGGGTAACGGAACAGCAGGGTGCCCGTGCGAAAGCAGGCGGCGATACCAGGGTGGTGGGGCAAACCACTCGGGTGGAAAACGCCTGCGCCGCGTGATCAGCACACCGGTCCGGACCCCCTCCGTGGGAGAGCCCCGCATCGCAAACGGCGTGCGCCCACGCGGGCTGCGCCGCGGGAGCTCTGGCCCAATGCGCCGTGCGCGTCCCCCCACCCCTAGCGCCTCACGTGCGGCTCGAAGCGGCACAGGCTGCCGTCCAGCCTCGAGAGGATCTCGCTGGAGGGCAGGAACTCCCTTATGCCCAGGAGGGTGAACACCTGGGGGTGTGCACGTGATTTGGGGCTGCGGGCTCAAACCTGCAAGTGTTGACCTCGAACCTGAAAGTCAGAGACGGCCGCCGCCGCCGGGGCCATGCCGACAGGCGGGGGTGCGGCGGGGACACGGCGGCGGGCCGTAACGCCAGCAGCGACGGCGGCAGGGGGTCGAGCGCGTTGCGCGGCAGTCTCCCTTCTCATCCGAAATGCAGGGATGAGGGGGGAAGTTGAGCTGTGATGTCTCCGGCCGCACCTGGTCGGTGTTGAAGTTTGCCAGCGCCACCAAGGGCGCGGAGCCGACGTGCGTCGCAAACGCCACCGGCGCCAGCAGCACGGCCAGGTGCACGCGCTCCGCCCACTGCGGCTGGCTGCTCAGCAGAGCCATCACCACCGTCGTGCCCTGATAAATAAAGCAGCGCGCCTGAATGGTACATGGCAGGGGCCAACCGCGCTGCGGGGCCATACCCTTTGACCAAGCAGGGCGCGCCAAGCAGGGCGCGGCAAGGCTCGGCGGCTCTCAAACCCCGCGGCTCCTCTTGTCAAACGGCTTGGGTCCAAGCCGCCGCCGCCGCTGCGCCCTCTCCGACAACTGTGGACACGCCCCAATTCCCACAAACCCCCTGGCGGGCCCCTGTCGCCTGCCGCTCAACACTCCATTCGCCAGCGCCCAAGCCAGGACCTCCCCGTGCTCCTCACCCCCAAAACCCCGTCGATTGATGACGCCCCGCCAAGCTTCAGCGGGACGGAGAAACGGGCGCCGCCAACCCGTCTATCCTCAGTCCACCCTGCACAGACCTCACGCGCACCCACCTGCGAGTGGCCGACGTACGCGAGGCTCTTGGCCCCCGTGACCTGCAGCTCGCGCTCCAGCATGGCCGGTAGGTCCCTGGCCGCGATATCGTCCCAGGTGAAGGCCCAGAATGCCGGGTCCAGGAACCCCAGGGTGGTGTGGTTGCGGGAGTAGCTGTTGGCGCGGACGTTGCCGAGCCACACATCGTAGCCTGGAGGCGGTTGGGGGCGGTTGGGGGC
>NW_014008805.1:0-3921 GCF_000611645.1 Monoraphidium neglectum | reverse complement strand
GGGCCGGGTGGGGGCCGGGGCCGGGCGGGGAGCAGGTATGCAGGGCGCGGGCGGGTGCGCCGTTGGGGCATGGCGCCGGCCCGCGCGGGCCGACGGGCCTTCGATGACGCCGGGCGGGGCTGCAAAGCCCTGGTGTGGCGACGTGCTGGCGTTGCAGTTGCTCAGCGACGGCCGCGCCCGGGCTGGCCGTGCGTCGCTGATCCCAAGCTATCGAGCGCAGGCGACAGAAACCCGGCAGCTGAACCCACCACAATCTCAGCCGGCGTCCTCTGCTTTTCGCCGATAAGCTTTCGAAGCTCAAACGTCGGCATGTTGACCGCGCGGCCGCCGCAGACGCAGCGCACGAGCCGGAAGGGGTTTGTGTTGGCGGGGCCGGGGGCCCGCCCCGGCGCGCCGAGCACCGGCGCGCAGCTGAGTCGCCCACGACAGACTAGGCGCGCGGGCAGCTGCCCGCCGCCTGCCCCCGGTGCCCCACGCTACTGCGACGCTGAGCCCGGGGCTAGTGTACTGTGGGCGCAAACGCCCTGCCAACTGCTATGCTGCTGTGATCCAAGGCCAACCCGCAAACAAAGGGCCGAAAGCACCGACGACGGCCCGTCCGCAGGTGCCGCTGCCGCGCTAAGCCTTTGCACGTGCGAGGCCACAAAAAAATCAGTTGCAGCCTAGTGGTACCTGCGATGACCAACGGGGCGATGGCGCCATGGCGCAGGAGGGTTTGTGCGGGCTGGTGCAGCGGGCGGCGCCATATGCAACGGCCGCACGCACGCACGCTGCAGAGCTCATCAGCACGCGTTGGCCACCAGTAGGTGCCTTCAGGCGCCTACATACGCCGTAATTTCACCGCTAAAGGCCTTCCAACCGGCGAGTCGAAATCCCTCATGAAGCAAGGGGTCCGACCGCAGGTAAACGAGCCCCGCGGCGCTGTCTAGATGCAGTAGTGACAATTTGCGAGCCACAAATCTCACTTCAAAGATGGCAGCACTCCAAATCACTCAAAGGGACGCGCTCCAGATCACTTGCGCGAGTCTTAGAGGCTCTTGCGTGCGCATGCGTTGCGGCCAGGCACTGATGGGTGGAGTTGCACTACCCGAAATCCCCAGCGTCACGCCCTCAGTGGACTCATACACACACGAGACCCCATCACCCGGGAAGCAGCTGCCCACGTGTCTTGTGTGCGTGCCAGGTTGCACACGTGTGTGCGTGCCCGCGTGCACACCGTGTGCTGTGGTGCGCATGCATGCGTCCATATGCATGCTTGCGCGCACGCATGTGTGCATGCACACATGCACGCATGGACGCGTGCATGCACACACACCATGCATGATTTTAGCATCCCAGGTGTGTGCGCAAGGCCTGATGACGATGCGCCGTGAATTACATGACAAGCACAAGAACGCCATCATGCGCATCATAGCATACACGTCTAGGCGTGATCCAGCAGCTGTGGTGCGTACTGTCGAGCACTGCTGTGTGCGAGCGAGGACAACAGCGGTGGTGCTAGAGTATGGTGTGTTGCAGCAGGGGGCATGCAGCCACAAGCATGCTGGGTGCACAATGTTGTGTGCAGCCCCGTCTGGCGGTGTTGCAATCGACAGTCTGGAAAGCTGAGGAGTTGGGGAATGACGGTGCAGCAGGAGTTGAAATCAAGTTCATTGCCTTGGGCTGATAACGCGCAGGCGGGTGGGAGTCTAGCACTTCTTTGAGGATTCAACATTCGTAGAAGTTATTCTAAGGCTTATTATTCAGGTGGTATGATACAACACGCATACCGTGCATTGTGCTTGTATCACAGCTTTAGCTACAAATGCTGCCAGTCCACTGATCCCCAGCCTGTTGCGTTCCCTTTTTACCCTGAACAAGAACAGGTGCACAAGCCGTTGGCATGTATGTGCACTCACCCACCTGAGCTTATAGCCCATTCCCCTGGTTCACAATCCACATCGTTTCTGCATTGTAGCAGCAGCTGGTGGCAGTAAGAGTGAGGGCCCAGTGGTTGGCGAAGCAGGCCACGGACGCAACACCGATGTGTGTCATGACAAAGGCTCGGCTCAGTGTGATGTAGGGCCTCGACGGCACATGGCAGGCAGCACAAACAAAACTCTCAGCTGCCGAATAGGGTGTGGCGATTAGGGTATACCGGGAGCCGCAGCCAGGGTGAGTTGGGTCTTTGGGTGGGTGAGTCGGGTGGCGCTCAGTCGATGCAGCAGTACGATCTACCTTATCCTATGAGTGGCGTGGTGGCAAGTGTTGCGGCATCAATTTTACGCGCACCACTTCTCAGCTACACGTTGTCTGAGAAGGCAAGTGCGCAGAACTCGAGCCGGCGGCCTTTTTGTGGGGGGCAGAAACTTTCGTCCAGCAACGGCACCGCCCTTTCGCGTCCCCAAACGACGCCACATCCAACATCGCACTGCGTCAAGCAGCGCGCGTTGGTCCACAATCCGAGCTCGGCCAGCAAGCTAGCCACTTGACCTGCTGGCATCAGGCTCGGCAGCAACGAATACACCATTAAAAATCATCTCATCGCGCTTGTATTGATCCCCAAGGCGGCCATCAGGGCCTGCAGCATCAGTGGCAAGGCAGGAGCAGCAAGCCTTTCGCCACTTCGAGGCTCGGCCAGGAAATGCAGGCCGCTCAGGCTCGCCCGCTGGGCGCACCCGAGTGTGCTTGTATCTTCAGGGCCCCAATGTGCCGCGTCAGGCCACTCAGCAGGGCCGTGGTGGCGCCTGCCGTCGCTCGTGGCAGCCCGGTGAGGGTCTCCCGCGCCCCAGTCAGCGGTGCCAAGCCCACCAGCGTCATCGAACCCAGTCTATACGCGGTTGAGGAGGTCCTGGGCGCGGAGGTGGAGGTCCTGGCGCCGGGTGCCGTCGACGCCGGCCTTTTTGAGGCGGACCTCAGCGCGCAGGCGTTGGTCGACGAGCTTGAGGCAGTCTCAGCGCAGCTTGCCCAGGCGCTTGACGCACTGCCGGCCGTCGGCGCGGCCGACCTCGGCCTCGCCGGCTGGTCGGACGGCGGCGTTGGCGGCGACATGCAGCGCGGCGACGACGGCATGTACACCCCTTTGGTAAGCCTTGGGAGCAGCGGCGCAGCGCGCGCACACATGCATGCATGCACACATGCATGCTCGGCATTCTGCAGTGCAGCCAGCTGTGTATGCACGCCATGCTTTGCTGCTGAAGAGGTCCTCATGCTCACCTGGACCCTCTGCATGCACCGCGCCCTGCAGCCGGCGGACCAGGCGCGCCTGAAGCAGGTGGTGGACATCAGCCGTGAGGAGCGCAAGGAGAAGGAGCGGCGGGAGAAGGCGGAGAAGAGGGAGAAGCGGGACGCGCGGCTGCGCGCGCAGAAGCGCCTCGAGGCCCGTGCCGCGCGGCAGGCGCAGGATGCGGCCGCCGCAGCGCCCAGCGGCAGCGACAGCGGCGCAGGCAGCAGCAGCAGCAGCGGTGCGGCCACGGGCAACCGCGGCGGCCCCGCCGGGCCGGGGCCCGCGTCAGTCTCGACGTCGGAGGCGCTGGCGGCGGCCACGGCACGCGCGGCGCAGCGCGCGCGGACGAGCGCGGCGGCGCCGGCCCCCTCGGCGACGGCGGCAGCAGTGGCTGCGCCCGGTGTCTCCGGCGCGCCGCAGGCCACCGCGCCGGTGCCCGCGCCGCCGGCTGTCGATGGGCCGCCGGCCGCAGCAGCTGCAGGGGTCACGGGCCTGGCTGTCGCCTCGACGGCCGCGCCACCGCTGGATCAGGTGGAGGGAGAGGTGCAGCAGCTAGGCCAGCAGTCTGCAGGCCTCACCACAGTCTTAGCCCCGCTGCTGCCCAAGCGGCCTGCCGCCGCGCCCGTGCCGCTCGCGCTCGCGCTCCCCACTGCGCCCCGTCGCTCCGCCGCCGCCGACCGCTCCCAGCGCCGCGCGGCGCGCGGCCGCCAGGGCGC
>NW_014008806.1:0-3919 GCF_000611645.1 Monoraphidium neglectum | reverse complement strand
CACACACACAGGTTCAAGGTCCTGAGGCTTAACAGCCTGGCCAGCCAGTCCAGCATCAGCCTGCTGCTGCTGTCAGCCATATCCATAGTGCTGCCCACGGCCGCGCTGCACCTCTCCATGGGCGGCAAGAGCGACGAGCCGCTCGACGAGGACAGGTGCAGGGGGCAGCGTCGCAAGGAGGGGAGGGGGGGCGTCTGTTCCAAAAGCGGCGCGGCGCGGCCGCCAGGCATCCGCGGATGTCGGCGAGAGCAGCGCTGCGAGCCACCGCCGAAAGGCGCCAGCAGGCGCTGGCTGCGGGCGGAGAACGGGACAAAGTTCGCAATTGAGAGGCCGCGGGCTGCTCTTCAGTCTCTGATATTGTGGCTCTTGGCATTACCCTTGGACGCCGCACCCTTTCAACCACCTCTCCCACGACACGACACGCGTCCTCGCGCCTGCCCTCGCTGCCCCGCGCCGTCGATCAAAAGCGTGCTGCTGTTGAGCCGCATGACGGCCGTGGCCCTGCTGGTGGTGTACTGCGGGTACCTCGTCTTCCAGCTGGGGTCGCACTCCGACCTGTTCAGGGCGCCGGCCGGTGGGTGAATCTGCACGGCTGGGCCGCTGCGTGCATCGGCGCAGCGCGGGATGCCGTCCTTTGAATCGCGCCGTGGTCACAAGCGGCGCGCTTGTGCATGGGCGAGCGTGAGCGAGTGCGCGGGGCACACGTCGCTGCGAGGGGGACGTGACCGCAAGCACGACGCACAAATGCGTGCTCCGACCTTGCAGAAGGCGGGGACGACGATGGGGGCGGCGGCGGGGGTGCCAACGACGAGCACAAGGAAGCGCCCTCCCTCACGTTCGGCGCCGCGCTGGTGTGGCTGGCGGGCATCACTGTGCTGGTGGCGTTCTGCAGCGAGGCGCTGACCGGGTCCATCGAGGAGGTGTCCCACGCCTGGGGGCTCAGCCAGAGCTTCCTGGGGTGCGCGGGGCGGGGCCAACTTGAGCGGTGGTCAGACGCCAGCTGACTGGCCTGCCTGCCTTTGTTAGTGGTTGCAGGCAGACCCGGACGGGTGCGCCGTGCATTCAGATGGCCGCGCGATGTTGTCAGCTGCGTCTGCTGGGGAGCCTCTTGCTGTCGCTGTGTCCCTGCAACAAGCTCACGTGCGACCACACCCTCCCCCCCCAAACTCGTCCAACCTCGTACCCTGCGGCTGCCCGGCCCTCTCCTCTGCACACGCGTATCAGCTTCATCGTGCTGCCGATTGCCGGCAATGCCTGCGAGCACATCACAGCTGTTTTTGTGGCCATGAAGAACAAAATGGACCTCAGGTGGGGGGCACAGGGCACATGGTCGCACGCAGCTGCTGTTGCGCGTCTGGCCAGCCGCGCCTGCGACGCATGTGTGCGGGATCCTAGCTCGTGGCTTGCGCGTGCGTGATTGTGCCAGCTGCAGGGACAGGAGCGTGCCCTGCCCAGCCTGCCTCGTCGGAGCCTTGCGGCACAACCAAGCGCAGCGCCGCTTTGCGCTCCGCCTGATGCCGCCTCAAACCTGCAATTTGCCAATGCAACCCCTTCTTCGACATCGCTTGCGGCGGCGTCGCCCCCAACTGGCCTCACAGCATGGGTGTGGCCATTGGCAGCAGCATCCAGATCGGCCTGCTGGCCGTGCCGCTGGTCACCGTCGTGGGCTGGGCCACGCACCACCCCTTCTCCCTGGCGTTCGACCCATTCAGCGCGCTGGTGCTGGTGCTGAGTGTGCTGCACACCTCCATCATGATCGAGGACAGCCAGTCGAATTGGCTCGAGGTGGGTGGGGTGGGTGTTGTAGGGCGACTGTGTGCGTGTTTGTGTGCGTGTGTGTGTTTGTGGTGGTGTTGGGAGTGCGTGCGTGTGTGGATGCGTGTGTGCGTGACAATGTTTTTTTTTGGGGTGGGGGGGAGTATGTCAGTGTGCGGGGGATGAGTTTGTGTGATGATTACCAGGTATCTGAGCGGGTGGGTTTGGCGGGGCTGGGGGAGCAGGGGAAGTCGCATTTTTGATCCCAGTCTGCTGCGTTGGTGGCACTGCTGTAGTCGTCCACCACCACCAGCACACCAGACTGGGTTTAGAGCTGCGGGTGTTGTTCGGCGCCGAACATTGTCTGGAACGGAGGGGGGTCAAACCTGTTGCCGGCTCTGGCCCACGGCCACCTCGCGCAGCCTGCTTGGTCGCAGCATCTACGCCGGCAGCCCCCGCGCGCTCCTGTCTCGTCTTTCCCTCACCTGGCGGCAACCCACCGGGCAGCCGCGCGAGCGAAGGCAACTTCACACAGCCTCGCCGTTCGAGCAAGCCAGTGCTTGCCAAGCACACACCCAGCCTGGGTGGCTTGACGGCCCTGCTGCCCCGTGTCTTGTGCTGACGATGTCACCGCCCTTGTCACCGGTGTGTTGTACCGCAGGGGCTGCAGCTGGTGGTGACGTACTTCATTGTGGCTGTGGCCTATGCCATGACTACTTGACAAGGTGTGACGCAGACGGGCAGCTTGTTTTCTGTGATGTATGTGGCTGGCGGATGCGTGATGACACATTGTATGTATGTGGCTGGCAAACGCATGAACGAAATATTGTATGTGTGTGGCTGGCGGATGCATGAATAACACTTTGATGCGTGCGGCGCGTGGCATGGGGATGCAGACATTTGCAAAGATTGTGTGTTGGGGCTTTGCCAGCGTTTTCTGGTGCCTTGGCTCATTCGTTGCACCTGGCAGGGCCCCAGGTTACCTTGGACGCGTTTATGTTTTGAGACAGGAGAGGGATGGTATCTTCTGCATAATGTAGCTTGTGTCTACATGGCGGCGGCGGCTCAGTCCCCCTCATTTCCCTGAGGGCCGTGCAGTCACTCCTGCGACTGCCACTCACCCGGGCATGAGAACAGGTGCAGAATGAAGTGCAGCTACTCCGGCGCGCATGCAAGGATGTGCAAGAGCATACTCATCTATTCTAACAGCAAATGACCGCAGGAATAGGTCTTGTTTTTGATCACGCGATCTGAAGCCAAATACCTCCAGCGCTTTCTGTGAAACAAACGCGGCAATAGTACCAATCAACTCAGACCGGCGACGCGTGCAGCCGCGCCCGTTGCGTATGCTGTGACGACTGGTGCCGCACATTTGTGCACTGCAGTGCCGCTGCTTGCGCCGCAACTGCACGCGATGCGGCGCGCATGGCCGCGCCTGCGGTGCCAATGGCCGACGCAGTGGAAAGATGTGGGTGTGGCCGCATATGCATCGCAGCTGAGCGCTGTAGGGGCCCAGGACGTGGCGCACGCAGCTGGCGACAGCGGCGCCCCATTCAGCGGGTGCAGCACTGGCGCTGCAGTCGCAGCCGGCTCCCAGCCCCAGTGTGCTGATGGCGACCGCCGCAGTGAACGCGGTGCCAGCGGCGGTAATCTGACAAGCCAATGCAGCAGCAGCTGCTGCAACAGTAGCTGCTGCAGCAGCAGCAGCAGAAGCAACGTGCCGTGGACTTGGCAGCGCGCCTCAATCACCGGGCCGCTCGCGAGCGCCTCAGCGCCAGGCGGCGCCGCCTTCGCGCGGGGACGCGCCATGGGCACCACCGCGGCGGCGCCGGACGAGAGCGGCGGCGGCGGCGGCAAAGGCGGCGGCGGCGCGGGCGGCGGGACGCTCGGCGGCGGGGCTTTGAGCGCTGAGGCGCTGCTTGCTGAGCTGGCGGAAGAGGACAGCACCGTGAGTCAATTTTACGAGGATGGCTGCCGGGGTGGACGCTGTCTGATCTTAGTGGGCGCATTCCTTGCAGCGCGGATGGTGCGACTGATTTTGATGCATTGTTGTTGCCGCGGTGGCAGCACGATTGCGGCCGGCCGGTGCCGCTGCGGCCGGGCGCCGTCGCCGCCCGCTCCTGGCACAGCGCCCGCCGCGCCCCCGCCTACGCTGGCCGCACTT
>NW_014008807.1:0-3921 GCF_000611645.1 Monoraphidium neglectum | reverse complement strand
GTCCGGGGGGATGGCGGCGATCGCGCCGCAGATGTGCGTGGCGGCATGGCTGCGGTCCCGGGCGCCGCTGCGGCAGGTGGGCGGGCGGTGGATCGCGGGAGAGAGGGCTGGCGCCTGCTGCCCCTTGTGAGGGGCTCATACGTACCGACACAGGCGTCCAGGGCACACGTGCGAGCCTTGTGCGATTCGCACCTATCTGAAAACCCCACACCAAACGTCTGCCGTCAGGCAACCCCACTTCACATGCCCACCCTGAGCTTACACTGCACCGACTTTTCCGATACAGGTCATCGTCGCAGGCGCGGCCGGCAGCCCCGCGACCGCCGCCCTCCTGGCAGCCGCCCACGCGGCGTGGCCCAAAGATCGAGCCCTCATCCTGATCGACCCCGACAGTCAGAGTGACGTCACTTTCTGGGCCGCCCGCAACCCCCGCGCGCTCGCCATGGTGACGGCGCACGCGGAGAAGCAGCGGCAGCTGCAGCCCCAGGCGGCGGCAGCTGCCATGGCCCCCACCGCATTTGTGTGCCAGGACTACGCATGCAAGGCGCCCACAACAGATCCATTGAAGCTGCTGTCGCTCCTAAGGGAGGCGGGGGCACCTGTTGCCAAGGCGGGGCCGGGGGCGGCGGCGAAGCTTTCAGAGATGGCGTGGCCGCCGCCGCCCGCCGCCAAGCCGGGCGGCGGCACCGGGGGCGGGCAGTAGACTTGCATGGCCTCTGCAGCGTTGGTTAGTTTTGATGACATTCGGGCTTGAAACCTGCGCAGCATTTACATTTGTTGGTCAACACCTATGCTTTGTTGTGTGCAAGCGTCACTTGGGGTGCCGCACTGTGTGCGCGCCCCACGAGTGAATTGGCCGCTGTTTTTTAGTGTTTGTTGCTGCACTCTGTGGGGGCGGTCCGCATTCCTTTTTGAAGCCCCCGCCTTGCGCACGCCCGCACAGCAGGCCCCGCTGTGCGTGGATGCGGCGTGGCACAACGCCAGGCACAGGGAGAGGCAGGGGGCCTGAGCAGCCGCTTTTGCTGCATCAGCTTGCGTCCCAATGGCCCCGCTGCCATCCCAGCAATTTGCAGAGCTGGTATTGTGATACGTGCACCAGGCCCTTTGGAAGGTCAAAAATCAACAATGTGAGTCAAACGACTGCACGATTTACAACAGCATCGCGTAGTCAGGCACCTACGGTCGGGAAAAAAAGATCCTGGCAGGCACTTCCCTATGCAAATCAAAGCAGAAGGGGGTGAGGGGACGGCTGAGGCACAAAGGCCCCAAAAGTCTTGTCAGTCTGTGGCTGCGCAGTTGGAACGGCGCGAGGAATACTGGCGATGCCGCAAAATCTTTGACCAAAGTGGGGCGATGCGGAGGGCGGAGGCGCTGCGTCGAGGCACACTCAGTGACGCAGGCGAGGGGTGGGGTGGGGGGTGGGGGTCACAAACCCCCACTTGTCCTGGCAAGGTGTTGAGCGCCGTGGGCCGCAAGCTTGTGGGGTGGTATGGGTATGGTCTCTATGGCATTGCGTGTTGAGGCCCCACCCCGCCGCGGAGCATCCCCCGCAACAGCCGCAGCTGCCCTCTTGCCTTCCGCAAAACAACGGGGGTGGGGCCAGGCGCGCCATCTTACGCAGATGGGCGGGAGGCGAAAGAGCGGCGCGCCCTGCGGCGGCGCGTGCACGAGTACGGCGGGTTGCATGCAGCCGGGCGACCGCGGGCCACATGGGGGCGGCCCGGCGGCCCAGGCGACGGGACATTTGTTGCAGTGCAGCCTGCGGGCGGTTGCCCCATAATCACCCCAAGATTCCCTGTGATGCCCCCCTTCTAATTTGCGACTGATCTCCAGATCCGCCCCCACCCACTCACTCCTTGCAAGCTGGACTAATCATGTAACCAAACCCCAGCCCGGAGGGCGCGCCGGAGGGAGGCACGTCTAGTCGGGGCAAAAGGCGCGCCCCCTGCCAGATCATACTCCTGGACAACCCGCCAGGGGACCAGATGACCCCAGATCACTTCGACGCCGCGAGCCCTGCACACGTCGGCCCCGCAAACCCGGCGTCGCAGATGCACACGCCCGTGGCCAAGTTGCAGGCCCCGTTGCCGTTGCAGTCGTCCCTGCAGCGCTTCGGCGCCGCCGCCGCCGGCCGCTCGGCCGTGTCGCAGGCGGCCGCGCGGGCGCCGCAGACCGTGAACTTCCCGCCTGGGGAGAGGCCCATGATCTCGGGCTGCTTTTGAACGTAGGCCTTGACAGGTGGCAGCACAAACGTGCCGGGGGTCGCGGCGATGGCCTTGAACTTGATCGAGTGGGTTCCGGCCTGCGGGGCGGCGCGGTTGCGGCGCGGTGCGGCGTATTCAGCAAAGGGGGTGGGGCCCCGCGACCGAAAACAACTGAGTCCAGGACGTTGGCCGCCGCCATCTCTGCGGCTGACACTTGCGTCCAGCCGCCGCCGCCATGTCGTCACCAACACGCGCTTGCCGCAAGCGCTCGCGCGCATGCAGCGCGGCCGCGTGGGCGCCCTTTGGCCCCGACAACCCGTCCGCGCGCGCACCCTCAGCCCCCCGCTGCTCGTCCGCGCAAGCGCCCTCCGCGCGCCCCCCCCCCCTCGCCTGCATGAAGCTGTATCTGAAGGTCACCACTGCCGGCAGCGTCTCCTGCGCCGGGCACACCGGCCACGGCGGCCAAATCCTGTACGACCCAAACGGCCGCGCGGTCGCTTCCGCCAGCCGCCGCCGGCGCAGCGGCGCGGCCATGGGGCCGCGGGTCGCGAATTTCACGGCCTGCTGAGGTGGCGCGGAGTCGGGGGAGCTTCCCGCCAGGTCCTGCTCGTCCTGGGACTGGCCGCAGGTGGCGGCGGCGTCCTCTGGCGGGTATATGTTGGGGTCGAGGGGCTCGAGGCCGCCAGGCATCATGACCTCCACCACCACGTCTTGCATGTCATCGGGGGTTGTGACCTGGGGGGTTTCATGTTTTCATGGGGCAAGGCGGGGCGCATGAGGTTTTTTCCTTGCGCTGCTGGCTAACAGCGGAATGTGGGCCACGAGGGGGAGTGAGAGCGAGGGGCCGTTTCGCGAGCATGCCCGAGGGATGTCGCGGATTGCAGGTGCGCGCGTGTGCGTGCGTGAGGTGTGGTGGGAATGCAAGCATCGCTGCGCCGCCCTCCCAACCGCCAGCCCGAGGGTGGCTGGCCCGGCGGAGGCAGCGAAACAAGAGGCTGCATGCTGTCTGTTGAACCCAGACTGTCCAGTCTCCAGTGGCCGATGTGCACCGCGGTGGCGGCGAGGCGGTCTCCGCCCCCCCGCGCCCGCGTTGCACCCCCCACACCTGCACGGCCACCGTGACTGTCGCCGCCAGGGGCGCGGCCAGCACCGAGCCGCTGCCATTCCTCAGCTGCACCACCCGCTGCACCCACAGGCCCCTGTCGGGAGAGTGGAGCGAGGTTTGGTTCGTCTCCGCACTCCAGTGCCGCGGGTGCGGGGACGGGCCACGCCGTGTGCAGGCGCACAGAGCGCGCCTTTCAAAACACAGGACCACCAGCCGGCTGGGCAGGGACTGTTGCGACGGCGGACGCCACCAACCAGACTGATACTGCGCATTGCCATGCACCCAAAAAAACGCCTTCACCAACCGCACGTGGCGTCATAACCCCAGTCTCAAAGCAATCCACAAAAGATTGCGACAAACCAACAGACTGCAAAACTGACTTTATATCCAGTAAGCACATCACCGCGTGCCCCTCACGCACCTGTAAGTGGGGAACGCCAGAATCTCCGCCGGCACGAAATTGAGGGACGCGGCGACAGACACCTCCCCGCGGCCGCGCGACGTGAACACCAGGCGCGAGGCCTGGGGCACCTTTGACCAGGGCGTGGACGAGCGCTTGAGGGCGCCGGCGTTGACCGAGTCAAACTTGGCTGACAGCAGGACGGCCTGGGG
>NW_014008808.1:0-3921 GCF_000611645.1 Monoraphidium neglectum | reverse complement strand
GGTTGGGATGGGGTAGGGGAGTCAACGCCCACGATGCACCAATGGTGCAGACGGCACAAGGCGGGAGTGCGGCTGCCGGGCTATTTGGGATTGTGTAAGATACGTGCTCCATGGCCGGCAGCAACACTACTTCGGTTCGAGTGGAGGCGAGCGGAAGAGGTCCCGCCACCAGTGCTGAGCACACCCCTTATCCTAACCTCTCCGGTCCTCTGCCGTCCCACCAACAGCAAGCAGGGGGGCGCACCCGACGTGGTGCAGTGCAGCAGCGCGCCCCCCAGGTCCTCCGCGCTGACCTCCTCCCCTGTGGCGGCCTTGACCAGGGGCGGGCCACCCAGGAAGCTGCGCGGGGGCGCGGGGGCAGGGGCGAGGGCCAGTGTGTGTGTGTGTGTGTGTGTGTGTGTGTGTGTGTGTGTGTGTGTGTGTGTGTGTGTGTGTGTGTGTTTGGGGCGACAATGCTGAGCGCGGTGCTGGTGCTTCCAGGGTTTGCAACTCTGGTGAGTGGTGGATGGTGGTGGTGGTGGTGATCATGATTCAACGGAATCGCGAAGTTGGGGCCCCCTGCTGAGCTGGCAGCCTTGCACATCACATTTTTGCAGGGGCATGTTTTCGCGGCCTGAGCAATCGGTTGCCTGCCCATCCATACGTCACGACCCACGACGACCTGTCCTCATTCCGTGTGCGTCGCACACGCAAACACACATGCACCCGTGTGCACACGTGCACGCACGCCCACAAGCGTGCACACAGACGGTCGCACACGCGTGCGGCACACACACACACACACACACACACACCCATACACACGCGCACAAACACACGCGCAAGCACGCATGCACACAAGCATGCACACACCTCTCCCCTCGCGGCTCACATGGTGCCGTTGCCCCTAACTATGACGGCCTCATCGCTCATCGCCGGCACGTAGGCGCCGCCGGCTGTGCAGGAGCCCAGCACCACCGCGATCTGCGGGATGCCCTCCGCAGACATGCGCGCCTGCAGCCGCAAAGGTTTTGAGGGTCCAGGCATAACGGCGGGGGCGTGAGTTCCCGGGTGCTAGCAATACATCAGCGCTGTAGCGTTTCTTGAGTGCTAACAGTGGTGCTTTTGTAGACTTGTGTAGCAGTTTGGTGTTTTTTCAACATGATCGCACGGGAAGAGGCTCGCCAAACCGCGTTGGGCGGCCACAGAAATGTCAGACCGCTTCAAGGGGCGTGGTCCCAACCCCACAGCCGCTGGCGGGCGCCGGAGAAAACCGCACGCGCACCAGCCAAAAGCACGCGCATGTCTTAGTATGTTCGTGTGTGCGTGTAGATCGATGCGCGTGTATAGACGACGCGTGTGTGGGGGCGCCCCGACGCGCCTGATTGTAGAAGATGCGGCCAAAGTGGTCTCTGTCCGGGAAGACATCTGCTTGGCGCGGGAGGTTGGCGCCCCCAGAGTCGACAAGGTAGATGCAGGGAAGCCGGCAGGAAGCTGCCACCTCCTGCAGCCTCAGGTGCTTCTGGGGGTGCGGCGCCCGGGGGAGGAGGGGGTGATGTGAGGCCGATGGGGATGCATGACGTTTGGGTAAGCAAGGGAGGGGCCAACAGGCTGCACTACTGAAGTGAAGCAGGAAGCTGCTTGGAGAGGGCAGGCGGGGTTAAATGTGGGATGACAACGGTTCTGTCACTGCCTGCTTAACATTGGATGTCTTGTGTCACTCTTGCAGAGGCAGGGTGGGGGGGGCCGCAGCGGCTCCCTGCCCCCAGCCCAGCCCCCCTGCAATTATTCCAGGTCCAGACCGCTCGACGGGCATGTCACCCCATGAGTGAGTCACACGGCGTCACCCGGGTTACGCCCCACCTTGACCGTTATGGGGTAGTAGGTGCCGCCCTTGACCGTCGCGTCGTTGGCCACCACAGCCACCAGGCGGCCCCGCACGCGGCCAATCCCGGTGATTATGCCGCCGGCTGGGACGTGGTCCTTTGCTGAGGGTGTGTGTGTGTGTGTTCGCGTGTGTGTGTGCGCGTGTGTGTGTGTGTGTGTGTGTGTGCGCGTGTGTGTGTGCGTGTGTGTGTGTGTGTGTGTGTGTGTGTGTGTGTGTGTGTGAGAGAGAGAGAGGGGGGGGAGAGAGCGCGTGAGACATAGAGGAAAAGCGAGGGAGAATGTGTTCGTGACCGGTGCATCTGTGCGAGTGTATTTATACACCGCACGCGATGCTGCCCTGCTCGACGCCTCTCCCTGTTTGAGACCGCGGCGCGGACCGGCGGGTGCCTGGCATGCACCTGTTTCAACGAGCACAGCCACCCCGCACCACCTGACGTCCCAGCGGCGTCTGCGCCACCAACCCCCACGCCTGACAGCGGCGGCGCCGCCCCCCCCCCTCCCGCTGGCGCGCTGCAGGTGCTTTCGAAATCCCACGCGCCCTTGCCACACAACTGGGGCGACTGTCAACCCTTCCATGACTTTTCTCATCACCTTGCATTCCCAAATCCATTTGAGATATCCGCAATCCAGGGCACAAAGCAACAATGAAGCTGACCCCCCCCTCACCCTCCCAACAAAGGGTCGAGACGCCCAAGCGCGCGGGAAGGCCCCGGTCTGCCCTGCAACGCACGCAAGGCGCGCCCTCACCGTCGCCGGCGAGGGGTGACAACTCCAAGAATGGGGACCCCTCATCGAGCAGTGCGTCGATGCGCTCCCGAGGCAGCAGCTTCCCGCGCGCCCTGTGGCGCCGCACCGCCTCGCCGCCGCCGCCGGCGTGCACCTTTTCCACCTCCGCGCGCATGGCCGCGAGCAGCTTCCCCATGGACTCGGCGCTGCTGGCGTATGCGTCGCCGCCGGTGTCGAGCGATCGCGGCAGCGGGGTGCCGATCGCGACGGGCGCGGTCGAGTGCGCCGAGCGAGCGATTGAACTCGCAGCCAAGGGCAGGGCGGCTGACAAGGAGGGAACCAACAGGCTCCATGTTCCTCGAAGGACGCTGGGGAGGAACATATGAGTTGATTGGGGCTGAGCTGGTGCCTTGCGTGTGATCCAGTCAGCGACGCCGAGGTTCAGCAGAGCCCAACTCACGCTTTCGTAAACGTATCATTCGGTAACCAAAGTATTTGTAAAAGCTTACGAATGCCCCGCTGCTTGTTCAAGGACGGATCGGATGCGCGGTGACTCGCGAGTGCCTGCTGCTCGCACTGCATTAAAGTTTTCGATTATCGAGCCATAATTTCAATTGAATCTGCGCTATCAACCCTGCTTTTCACTCGCGCCTGTCTCGTCAAGATGCAGACCTCGAGCGCTTCATGGACATCCTTCACCCGCACCAGGGCGGGTCCAGCCATGCGCGTTATGGCCAGAAGGACACATAGATCCCTGGCATTGCGCGTGGAGGCCGGCATCGTGGTGCGCGACGGATTTTAGTTGCACTGGGCGCACGCTGTGTGGCCGCCCTGCCGCAAACGTGCATGCGACGTCGGGTGTCGCCTCGACCCTCGTGCGCAGGAGCCTGGCGCGACCGTCTTGGTGGCAGGCTCGACGGGCGGCGTGGGGCAGCTGGTCACAGCCAAGCTTTTGGAGGTGGGGTGTCAGCGCCAGCAGCGGGATGGTGCGACCCATGCCCCAGCCAGTAATGCGCTTTGCAGCTGGTGCCTGCCGGCCGTGCCGATCTCACGTTGTTTACTTGCGCGTCCTCCAGCTGATGCCTGTTTGTCGCAGCGCGCTCGGGTGGCCTCAACCCCGCAACCCCCCCGCCCCCCGCTGCCTCCCCCCCGTCTTGAAATTTGGACCCATGCTGTCGACGCAGCGCGGATACAAAGTGCGCGCTCTGACACGCAGCGCGGCCCGCGCACGGCAGCTGTTCGGCGACCACCCGAACATGCAGGTGGGCCGCCGCTGTGTTCTTGAGTTCTGCTGGCTGTTGGCGGGGGTGGGCTGTCCAGCCCTTTGGC
>NW_014008809.1:4221-4784 GCF_000611645.1 Monoraphidium neglectum | reverse complement strand
CCGCTGAGGGTCATGCACTCCGCATCGGGCGAGGCCGTGGCCGCCGCCATCGCCGCTGCCACCGCCGCCGCCGTCCCGAGCACTGGCCGCCGCAGCAGCAGCCCGCCACCGCCCGAGGCGCCCGCGCCCGCAGCCGCCGCACCGGCCCCGGCCGCGCCGCTCCAGCGGCTGTTGAGCGGCGGCGGCGCGCAGGGCAGTGGCGGCGCGGGGGCCGCGGCGCTGGTACCGGGGCGCATGAGCCGGGCGTCGTCGCCGTTTGATCTCGAGCCCGGCGCCGGCAGCAAACTGCGGCACGCCAGCCGGTCCACGTCGCTCGAGGCGGGCGCGGCGGCGGGGCGGTGACTTTGACAAAAGTCGGCGGCGGCCGCCGGGGAAGCGGCCCGCAGCGGCTGGGGACGCCAACGGAGCGCCGGCGGAGTGGGGAGTTGAGGAGCGGCCGCACGGCTGGCAGCGGCACGTTGCGGGGTGGGCGGGGTGAGCAGAGGTTTAGGCCTTGATTTCGGAGGTGACTGGAGACACATGCAGGGAGTCTGGGGGCCGGGGCAGGAGGCGCGGGGCGGGCG
>NW_014008809.1:1033-3797 GCF_000611645.1 Monoraphidium neglectum | reverse complement strand
CCGCCACAGTCGTGTGGGCGCATGCGCCGACGGCGCCCACACGGGCGCGTCTGGTCTTGCCGAGCCTGCTAGCGGTGCGACGCCGCGGCATATCTGATCGTCCTCGCCTGCTTTCTTGAGGCCTGGTGGGGCCTGGGTGCTTGCCACAGCCTTGCCTTGACCTGAGGAATCAGGCTTTTTTCGAGTCTTTTCCAAGCAGAGACAAGGGTTGTGTCCACTTTGGTGTTACTCCGCCTTGCTGAGTCCGCCGTACATCCTCCCAACTGCTTCAATCAAGGCAGCAACGTCGCATGCATAGACAGGTGCATGCACAGACGAGCTTTGCAAAGGCTGTCACATTTGCCAGGGGGACCCATCAAAACGTTTGTTTGGCTTTGCCAATGAAATTCCGTGCTGCATGCATGCTGTGTAAATCCTGCTCTTGCTGGTTCCGCACAGTCCCAGCCGCCGGCCAGCAGGCAGCTTCAGTGTCCTGCCTCAGCACGACGCCCTGAGGCGCGCCGGAGCGCCTTGCTTCAGCTTCCAGTGCTCCGCCATCAGGGCCGCCCACTCACCGACAGCACCGGGCCCAGCCACGCAGTGCGGTGCCACTAGTAGTGATGCCTGTGTTTCCAGCCGCCCCCATCTGGAAAACCCACGGGCAAATTTATGCCAACTTATGGACATAGCTAGGGCACAGTTGTCCACTGGACTCTCATATTTGGCAAAATATGAGTTCACGGTTAGGGGTGTTGGCCAGTCACAGTCAAGGGGGCCTCTTGGACTCCTCGGAGAGGCCCAGCCTGGTGCATACACCCCAGCATCGTCCGACTCAATGTGCACCCTGCCTGCTCGGCCGCCCTGCTGCCTGCCACCCCCAGGCTCTGACAGGTTCATCAGGGCGAGGGGGGGGGACGTAATCGACCGCCAGCGGGCCACAATCTAGGGCCTGGGATAAGGGGCTGTGTGCAACACAAACCCTTATGACACATACGCACAGTGACTGTGCGTGTGTGTGTGTGTGTGTGTGTGTGTGTGTGTGTGTGTGTGTGTGTGTGTGTGCGCGTGCGTTCGTGTGTGTGTGTGTGCGTGTGTGTGTGTGTGTGTGTGTGTGTGTGCACGCGTGCGTGTGTGCATGCGCGCGCGTGCGTGCGTGCGTGCGTGTGTGTCAGGGGGTAGGGAGTGATGCAGTGCCCATGGCTGCAAATCAACAGCCGCTCTATCTGCATGTGAACGGCCGCGCGCAGATTATTGGTGACTGAGAGCTCAACCTCGCATCTGACCCCTCAGCTCCTGCGATGGGGGCGGGCCTGACTTTTTCTGGGCTGTCTGCGTGTGTTGCCAAGCGACGCGTGCAATGGGCTGCTCCTGCTGCTGCTGCTGCTGCTGCTGCCGCAGCTGCTCCTGCTGGTGGTGGTGGTGGTGGTGGTGTTGGCGGCCGCCTTGAGGCGTTGGTAGACTGTCGTTCGGTCTCTGGGCTGTTGTGTTGTGTGCAGGCGGGTCGTCGCAGCTTTTGGTGCTCAACGGCGTCAACAGGTCTGACAGCCGCCGAGTAGACAGGGTGGTTGGCGGCCTCGGTACCACCTCGCTCTTGCTGGCCGCACTCCATCACTGCGCCATGTTTACGCTAGCAGGCCACCTAGTGCTGCAGGCGGTGCGCAGGGAGACCTTTCATGTTGCAATGATCGGTTTGAGGTGCTCAAAAGCAGTGCGTCGGCAGGACACCCAGCGCGCCGAGCTTGGCAATGACTACGAGTGAGTCAGGTATTACTGCGAGGCGCTCTATGGCTTTGGGGTGGCACCCCGGCGCCACAATGCAGATGTGCCACGATGAGCTATTGAAGCTACTTTGCCTTTGTATTTGTAGCGCGTGGCGTCAGTGTTGGGGCCTCACCTGCTTCTCGCGGGTCGCTTGTACAGTATAGGAGAGCGGCATGTCCAACAAGGTGAGCATTGATAATTGCGAACACTTGGAGGTATGGGCATTTCTGCCCAGCGACGTCCGGAGTTGCGCGAGGTGCAGCCGCCGCTGCCGCTGCTTGCGCGTGCGCCCTTCTGCCGCAGACGTGCCGCCCCACCGCACTTCCGCGCCTGTATGCCGCTCCAGGTCGGCCACGACCCGTACCGAGTCTCATACGATGCAATTGAGTCGCCCCGATCCTCTGACGGCGGCCCAGAGCCCCGAGGGGCCACAGCTCAAAAGAGCGGGCGCGGCGCGACGCCGGAGAGCGGCGCATGCAGCCCGCTGGCTGCCAGTGCAGGGCAGGCGGCGGCGCGGGGCCGACCGATGAGCAGGAGCAGGAGCAGGAGCAGCAGCAGGAGCGGCGGCCACGGGGAGGTTGGGGCGATTGGGGGCGCGTTGCGGCGGCAGCCGCTCTCGCGGGCGGGCAGCCGGCTGCAGCAGGCTGGCCGCAGCGCCAGCCGCAGCCCCCACAGGAGCAGGAGCAGGCACAGGAGCAGGAGCAGGAGTAGGAGCAAGATTATGAGTAGGAGCAGGAGCAGGAGCAGACTCATGAGTAGGGGAAGGAGCAGGAGCAGGAGCAGGAGCAGAAATGGTAGCGAGCGGTGGGGGCGGCGCGGCAGCAGCAGGAGCAGGAGCCGGACCCGGAGCGGCAGCAGGGGGCAGGGGAAGGGCCCCAGGGCCTGGGGCCGGCCAAACAGGAGCAGGAGTAGAAGCAGATGCAGGAGCAGGAGCAGCAGCAGGGGCAGGAGCGGGAGCCCCGAGTGGCGAGGCCGCGCGGGCGGCCGCAGCAGGAGCCGCAGCGGCAGCCCCCGCTGGCGGCGG
>NW_014008809.1:0-598 GCF_000611645.1 Monoraphidium neglectum | reverse complement strand
GGAGCCGCAGCGGCAGCCCCCGCTGGCGGCGGCGGCGGGGCAGCCCGGACTACGGACGGCACGGCTCCGGCGGGAGAGGGCCCCCGGCCCGCTCGTGGTCGCGCTCGCCCTCCCCACCCCGGGGCCAGCGGCGGCAACAGCAGCAGCAGCAGCGTCAGCAGCGCGGCCGGCAGCCGCCGCGGCGGCCGCGGCAGGCGGGGTCTGGCGGGGGCGGCGGCGGCGGCGGCGGCGGCGACGGGCGTGCGGAGGTCAACAGGCGGATGCTATTTGTTGGGGACCTCCCTCAATCGGGCTTCGACGCCGGCGACCTCCGGAAGCTGTTTGACCCGTGAGCCTCCGCGGTTGGAAGCTGCCGGGCAGCTGCTGCCGGCCGGGACCCGGCGGCCGGCCGGCCGGCCGGCGGCAGCGGGCGCCGCGCGTCGAGGACTGCGCACCCCCGCGGCTCGCGCAGCCTGCCTGCGCGGGGCGCCGGGCAGCTGTGTCCGCGCCCGTCCATCCAACCACCCAACCGGCTTGCAGTTCAGCGCGGCAGCGGAGCTCCCGGTCCCCAGCACCCTGCGGCCAAGCGCGCAGCTGCCGGCCTCGCTTGCGGCTACCC
>NW_014008810.1:0-3927 GCF_000611645.1 Monoraphidium neglectum | reverse complement strand
CCACGAGCGCCTTTATGTATTCCACCACCACCGCGCTGTTCGAGGCAAACCGCTTCGCCTCCACCCGCTCGAGCACCTGCCGGGGTCGCCGCTGCTCATTGAGCGCCGCCAGCAGCGCCGCCTGGCGGTCGGCGTCGCTGGGGGCCTCGTCGGCGGCTTCCCGCAGCTGCCGCAGCCGCTGGGCGGACACCCAGGCGGGCAGGTAGAGGAGCAGCGCGGCGAGCGCGGCCCACGCGCGCGCGACGAGCGCGCGCGCGGCGGAGAGGGCGCTCGAGGCGGCCGCGAGCGCGGCGGCGGGGCTGCGCGGGAGCGTCAGCTGCGGCGGCGACGCTGCGGCGGGGGTCGCGGCGGCGGTGTCTGTTGCGGCGGCGGCGGCATCTGGGCCGGTGGCCCTGCCAGTGAGCCGCTGGATTGCATCGATGGTGGCAGCAGCAGAGGGAGAGTCGTCCGCAACTGCATGTGGCTGCTGCTGCTGCTGCTGCTGCTGCTGCTGCTGCTGCTGTTGTTGCTGCTGCTGCTGCTGCTGCTGCTGCTGCTCATCAGACGCACCACCGCTGCTCCCATCCGCCGCATCAGCCGAGCGGGCCACGCCGCGGCGGGCGCACCGATGTGGGTCGCACGGCAGGGAGGTGGGCTTCTGCAGGAGCACTGTGCTGCAGCACAGCCTGCGGCGGCGCTGGGCGAGCGCGCCGTCGCTCAGCGGCACCCGCCCCGCAGGCGCGCCGCAGGCCCGAGGAATCCGAGCGGCGGCCGGCGCGAGGCCAGCCGGCCGCAGGGCGGCGTGCATGTCTGATTTCAAGCCTGCACTAGTAGCTGGCAGCGGCCTGCAGGCGAGCAGGAGCGCGCGCGTGACCGCAGAGGCGGCGCTGGTGGGGTGCAGCAACAGCGGCGGCGCGCAGCGCACCACCAATGCGCTGAAACAAAGGGATCTCTGAACGAACTGAACTGCATGCAAGCGGCACCTATCCTGAAAGCCTGCTAATCAATACATCATCCGTATGCAAAGCATGCATGCTTGTACGCGAGGTGGAGCGCGTCCCACCCCGCTCGCCTGTGTGCCGATGTTCGCCAACTGACCCTAAGCAGCGCCGAAATCCTCGCGAGAAGTAACGATTACCAAGCTGGTGGCCCTGATGCAAGCCTGCCACCTCGTTACGAGGCCAGGCTCAACCAAATCTGTAGTTCTAGAGGCTTCTCGTGTAAGAATAATTGAATGTCGTCTCTTGTGCTGTCTGTATAGGCGCATCGTGCTGGGGGGTAGGGTGGGTAGCAGACACAGCGGCACTAGACCATTACTCAGGATCGACACCTGGGCGACGCCTGCCGCCTCGCCACGACCCGTGCATGTGTAGAGAGCACACAAGTAATTGAGCTGCCCCATGCATGCAGGCTCTGACAGCGCATGCAGTTGTGTCTATCAGTGTTTACGAGCGTGCAGCGTCTGGCTCAGTCTTCCAGGGGTTGACCACGCGGTCGCCTCCGCACCAAGAGTGCGCTCGGACGGCGGCGAAAAACGCAAGGCACGCCTCCCGTGCGTCAGTAGCCAGATCGTTTGTCGCAGACCGCGATCAACTCCTTGCCCTCAACGTACAGCTTCGCGTTCTCCACGAACCGCTCCAGGCTCTCAAACTGGAACTCCTTTGTCCGGTCGGCGCAGTGGGGGCTCAGCAGCACGTTGGGCAGGCCCCACAGGGGCGAGTCCGCGGGCAGCGGCTCCGTCGCAAAAACGTCGAGCGCCGCACCCCGGATGCGGCCCTCGGAGAGCGCTGCGGGCGGCGGGTGAGACGCAGAGGGGTGCCAGGCGAGGCGAGTGGAGCTGTCGTGCCGTGGCGCTCCGAGATTACACCGCCCCATATATCTCCACGCACCCCACGTCTTCGCCCACTCATCGCCCACACAACTGCCGGCTCGAGCGTCCGCACACCCAACCGCCCACCCACCCCAGCCTATTCACACATGTTGCGCGCCACCCACCCTCAATGAGCGCCTCCTCGTCGACGCACTTCCCGCGCCCCACGTTGACCAGCACCCCGCTGGGCTTCATCGCCGCGATGGCGGCCCTGGAGATGATCTTGTCGGTCTCGGGGGTCCAAGGGGTGGCCACCACCACATAGTCACTGGCGGCCATGAGGTCACCCAGCTGGTCCGGGCGGTAGACCGCGGACTGCGAGGTTTTTCAAATGGAATCAGAACAGGGTTCGGCAAGGCGGCACGTACAAGGCAAGAGCAGGGAGTGTTGAGTTCCCACACAATCGCACAGGCGGACGCGCAAGGGGGTGGCGAGGTCGAGCTGGAATGCTATTGCAGTATCAGCGGGCGTGCCTGCTTAATCCCGCAAGCTGGGCACAAACGCTGGCACTCCCTTGCCCCAGAGGCCTGGTGCAGCGGCCTGGCAGCTGCTCACCAGCACCCCCTCCGCCTGCTCGGCTTCCGACAGCTCAGCCCGCCGCCGCAGCGCCACTACCCGCATCCTGCGAAAGCGCACGACGTGCGGAAGGAAGCTTCTCAGCTCATGTTGTTATGTGTGGAGCTGACGCGGCGCAGCACAGCACCGCCGAGGGGTCCAGCGGGCAGACGCTCAAAGGGCAGTGGCCCCGAGCCGCGGGGCCGGTGACGCCTCCGCGCCGGCCGCGGCCGGCAGGCGCCGCGCCTGACCTGAATGCCCGCGCGAGCCTCGCGGCGGCCTGGCCGATGTCGCCATATCCGACCACCTGAGGAGGGGCGTACGGCCAAATTACGAACTTATAAATAATCATATCAACAGAGGAGGGGGGTGTGGCAAGTGGGAGGCAGCGGGAGACGTGCGAGTGCATAGAGCGGGCCGGGTGCGGCGCGATGCATCGGCAGGTGCGCCTGCGCTTGTGCGGTGCAATTGTGCGGGCCTGCGCTTGGTGTGCAAGCAAGGCCGGCATCCACACGGGCAGCAGCAACCCCTGGTTGCCCGCCCCACCGCAAAGGTGCACACACCAGCAAGAGAACGCCCACATGCACGCATCAGTTTGCGCGCGTGCGCACACACGCACGCACGCACGCACGCACGCACGCATGGACACACGGACGCACGAACGCAAGCACACGTCAGTACACATTTTGTAGCACACTTCACATAGCGTACATGCACACTCACACACTTACACACACACACACGCGCGCACACACGCTCCTGCGCACATACACACGCACGCACGCACACACACGCGCGCACGCACACACACACACACACACACACACACACACACACACACACACACACACATGCACACACACACACACACGCGCGCGCACACACACACACACACACACACACAGACACAAACACGCATGCCTCCATCCCCCCGCGCTCACCCCCATTGTCTTGCCGCGCAGCTCCTCCACGTCGTAGGGGTCCCACCTCCGGTCAGCCTTGGCCGCCAGCAGCCGCGGGAAGTCCTTGGCGAACCAGCTGCAGCAGGTAAGGGAGTACCTGGGGGGGCCGCAACGGGGGAGGGGAGGGAAGGGGGGACCGGCTCGCTTGAGGTGCATGGCTGTGAGCCGTTTGGGAGCTTACGTGGTTGAGAGCGAGGGGGGTAAGTGGAGGAGGGAGGGGAGAGAGGGGGGGTGTCGCGAGTAAGGGCGGGCACCAGGGTCAGTGGTGAGGCAGGAGGCTGGTCGGATGGATGGCAGCACACCACGGCGCTGGCCGGTCCGCAACTGCACGCAGCCGGCCGGCCACGCACGCTCCAGACAAAATGCCGGCGGGCGCCGTATAGGGCCGCAGCGGTCCGACCGCGTCTCCCCCCGATTCCGCACGCCCGTGCGCCCTCCTCTGCCGCGGCCTCACTCTGCGAGGGAGTGCGAGTAGACGCCCTTTGCGTTGGTGAGCACCACCGGGCTCTCCACCAGGCCGGGGAACAGCAGGTGCTCCAGCCCGGCCGACGAGGAGTGCAT
>NW_014008811.1:3780-4545 GCF_000611645.1 Monoraphidium neglectum | reverse complement strand
GGTCAGAGGGGGGGGCGTTTTGAGGGGAGGGGGCCGCAAAGAGACAGCATGCCTATTTTTGGTTTGTTGGGGGGAGGGGGTGCGACGCGGCTGCAGGCAGCCGTGGTGGCGGCAAAGATGGGGTTGAAACATCGGCAGGCGGCGCGCGACGGGCAGCGGCCCGCTGAGTGCAGCGCCAGCGTCCGGCCGCCGTTGCGAAAGCAAAGCCGGATGGCCGATGACATGGGGTAGCAAGCTGCCAGGCGGCCAGCCCGTTCAGGATATCTCACCTTGACCTGCCAGGGCCGCCCAAAGTCCAGCAGGATGTTGTAAGACGTGAGGTCTCTGTGCACCACGCCGCAGCTGTGCATCTGGAGGGGTGGCGGCGACGGCGGCGCCGTGCGGAGGGAGGGGGCCGAGAGCGCGCAGGTGAGGGCGGGCGGGGGTCGCGTCGACGGTAACCGCGAAACAGGAATGGCGGGAAGGGAACGAGCACGGCGGCCCGGGCACGCGACAGGCAGCCTGCGCGGTGCGGGACGGGAGCTGCTGCAACCGTCCGCATGCACTTTGCGGCTGCAGCCCAGAACGCCGCGCGTGTCTCAAGGGCCGCTCACGTACTGCACGCCCGCCGCGGCGCCGTGCGCGACCTCCAGCCGAGTCACCCAGTCCTGGGCAAAGTGGTAGCCGTGGGGATAGCGCCGCCGCACGTCCGCCTCGTCACAGGCGGCGGAGGCCAGCTCCGAGGTCACGCGGCGCGCCTGGGCGATCATGGAGAACACGCTGCCC
>NW_014008811.1:1197-3533 GCF_000611645.1 Monoraphidium neglectum | reverse complement strand
GCCACAGGGGGCATGGGTGGAGGGAGGGTGGAGGGCGGTCAAGGCCGACGATGCGCTGGAGTCAGCAGGTGCGTGTGTGTGTGTGTAAGGGGGGGTGCGCAGTTTGCTTTGCAACCAGCCGGCCTCACTTGCAACTATAACGAACAAAAGCAGCACCACCACGAGCACGCGATTGCGGCGAAGCCGCAACCTCGGACGCATTGATCTATGCAACCAGATCGCCGGGGCCCTCGGGAAGAACGCGCTCACAGCTCCATGACGATGGCGAGCTTGACGCCCCGCACGAGGGCGGGCGACAGGTGGCCCTGCGGCGGGCGGCCACCGGGCCAGAGCTGCATCGCGCTGGTGAGGCCCTCAGGTAGCTCGCAGCACGCCCCCACAAAGCGCACGACCTGGGGTAGCAGAGTTTGTGTATTTGTGTATGTGTGTGTCTGTGTGCTTGTGAATGTCAATGTGTGCGTGTGTGTGTATCTGTGTGCTTGTGAATGTCAATGATTGTGTGTGTGTGTGTGTGTGTGTGTGTGTTGCATGAGTGCAGACCCACTCATGCAACATTTGAGCACGCCAGCGCAGGGGCTGCATCGATTCGAGGGTAGTATGGCCAAGAAAATCGGCAGGCTCGCGTGCGCTGTCAGAGCTGGATCGGCCCCTCAGCCCCAGCCGGACACGTCCGCCTCCAACCCGCAGGGAAAGCACCCCGCAAACCACCACCACCACCACACACCACCCGCCCCTAGCCCCCGTCCGCCCCTGCCCCTCACGTTGGGGTGGTGGCTCAGCTTCCGCTGGTAGTCCACCTCACTTTTGAAGCGCAGCAGCGTCTCAAACGAGAACGACGAGGGGTCGTCGTAGTCTGGCGGGTGGGGGTGAATTTCAGGTTTGATGGGTTCGTTGCAAGTTTGAAAAGCATGGACAGCGGCCAGGGGAAGGGGGATCACCAGGGGGTGCCGGGGGAGACACACATGTGCCCTGCCTCAAACTGCCAGGTGCTTTTGAGCTGAGCAAAAGGGTGGCCGTGACGTCGTTTTCAATAGAAAACAAGCCCCGCCGTGCCGCTCGCATTCTGCGACGTCGATTTGCGTGCGTTTCGCGCCGAGCTTCTCACCAATGTTGAGGATTTTGATCGCCACGTCAGCGTTGAGGTACAGCCCCTGCCACACCTGGCATTGGCGTTGAGTGCGGGGTGCGTTTCTGTGGTCTCGCGCCCCCGCCCTCCGCGACCCGACCGGCCGCGCGACCAGCCACGTGACCCGACCAACCAGCCAACCCAACCAGCGAACCCAACCAGCCATTTACCCAGCCCGTCCGAGCGGCCTCATGCACACGACAGACCAACCCACCAACCGACCAAAGCGCCCGCTTGCGCCCCAGAATGGCCCACCTGCCCGAACCCGCCCGACCCGAGCTTCTTGACCAACCCAGGCTCCAGGTCCCGCCACCGGATACTCCAAAAAGCGTCCTCGCTGCTCGCCATGATCCGCAGCAGCGCGACCGCCGCCGGCGGCAGCCCCGCCGCGGCGGCGACGCCAGCCACGACGCCATCCGAGGGTGCGGCGGCGGCGGCGGGGGCGGGGGCGGCGAGGAGGGCGTCGGCGAGGAATGCGTCCGCGACGCAGGGGTCGAGAGCGGCGTGCGGATCGGGGGGCCAGAGCTGCTGCTGCTGCTGCTGCTGCTGCTGCTGCTGCTGCTGCTGCTGGTGGTGCTGCTGCTGCTGCTGGTGCTGCTGCTGACTGCCAGGCGACGGCACCTGCTCAGCATGCAGGGGCAATGGACCCAGGTCCGGCAGCGGCCCGACCGCAGCCGCCGCCCCTGCCCCCGCCTCCGCTGCAGCGGCCCCGCCGCGCGCCGCTGCATCGCTGCTGCTGGACCGTCGCCGCGCGCTGCCCGGCGTCGAGGGCGGCGTCACAGACGGCGACAGCTGCTGCGGGTTGGCGCCGCGCGGCCCGGCATGGGGCGGCTTGGCGGAGCTGCGGGCCAGGACCTGCGCAAAACTGAGGGCGCGAGGCGGGTCGGAATCCTCTGAATCCGGCTGCTGCTGCTCCTGCTGCTGCTGCTGCTGCTGCTGCTGCTGCTCCTGCTGCTGCTGCTCCTGATGCTGCTGCTGCTGCTGCTGCTCCCGGCCGCCAACCCGCGCCGGCCGCGGCGACAGCTGCCGCGCGCCCGCTTGCGGCGAGTCGGCGGCGCCGCCGTTCGACTGGAGCGCCTGCGGCAAACGGAGTGCGCCGCCGCTGCTGCCGCCGCCGCCGCCGTTCACTGGCTGGAGTGGGGGCAACCACACATCATAGCTGCCGACCCGCACCAGATTGAGGCCACTGAGCCCGGCGGCCGCACCACCC
>NW_014008811.1:0-825 GCF_000611645.1 Monoraphidium neglectum | reverse complement strand
CCCGCCACGCCGCCGGGCAGCCGGGGCTGCGCCTGCGCCGCCGCGGGCTGCGTGGCGCCGGGCGAGGAAGGGGCGAAGGGCGGCCCGGCGGCGCCGTTGAAGGCCGACGGGCCGGGCGCGGGGCCGGGGGGGCCCGGCGGCGGCAGGTCAAGCGCCTTGCGCGGCTGCGGCTGCGGCTGCGCCTGTGGCCGCGCGGCCGCCGCAAACGGGCTGACCGGCCGCGGGCGCGGCGCTGGCGGCGCGGGCGGCGCGGCGGCTGCCCAGGCGCCCCCGCCAGCGGCCGCCGCTTGGACCTCTCGGATGGCCCTCTCTGCCAGCTCAAGGGGGCTCAGCGCCGGCCCTTGCTGCTGCTGCTGCTGCTGCTGCTGCTGCTGCTGCCCGGGCCCCGCAACCCACGCCGCGAGCGGCGCCGCGCCCCACGTGCCGCCGCCGCCGCCGAGGCTGCCGCTCCCGCTGCTTGCGTCTGACAGGCTGGGGCGGGCGGGAAACTTCCTGGAAGCTACGGGGACCGGCGGGGAGGCCGCGAGGGCGGCCGGGGAGGGGCTGCCTGTTGGAGTGGCGCCCAGCAGGCCGGTCCCGATGGGCGACAGCGGCGGCCCGCCCGCCGGCGATGGCAGCAGCAGCGGCAGCGGGCCCGCGGGGGAGCGCGCCGCGGGCGCGGCCGGCAGCGGCGCGTGGGCGGCGGGCGGGGAGGCGGCCGGAGCGGGCGGGCGGGCAAGCGAGCTCGCGGCATGCTGCTGCTGCAACTGCTGCTGCTGCTGCAGCTGCTCCTCAGAGCCAGCCAGGTGACGGAACGACAGCGACCGCCGCCCCATATCCCCGCTG
>NW_014008812.1:3161-4110 GCF_000611645.1 Monoraphidium neglectum | reverse complement strand
GTGTAAGAGGGTGTGCAGGCGCCCAGGTCGGGGCGGCTGTCTTGGATGCATTGCTTGTTGGGGTGGGGGTGGGGGTGCGGGTAGTCAGCAGAGGCTGGAGCCACCGGGCAGCGCGCGGTCTGCGTCGCTGCTCTCTTCAAGGCTCTACACTTGCATTTATACGCGCAACACACATGTGCGCGCTCCAAGGGACGGTCCGTCCGCTGCTCCGGGTGTCTGAAACTTCAACCTCTCAACCCCGCAGGCAAGCTGGCCGCGCTGGAGGGCGCCGGCCCCGTCTTCCTGATGGCCGCGACGCTGCGCCCGGTGGGGACCTGGGGGGGCGGGGCCAGGGCGGCGATTTGACTGCGGGCACGCGCGCCGCTGGGGCGCGCGTCGGTGTGAATGGATGCACGCTCGCAAGTGTGGTTGCGAGCGCACCCTGCTCGCGCGCGCGTGCGCGCACGCGCGCGCACACACACACACACACACACACACACTCTCTCTCTCTCTCTCTCTCTCTCTCTCTCTCTCACTCACACGCGCGCGCACACACACGCCGCTCTGCACGCTCTCTCTCTATCTCACACACACACTCTCTCCCACTTACATGCGCACATACTCACTCTCTCCCCTCACTCACACACTCTCACACACTCTCACGGGCTCACAGGAGACCATGTATGGCCAGACCAACTGCTGGGCCCTGCCAGAGGGCAAGTATGGCGCCTACAGGGGCCTGGACGGGGAGGTCTACATCATGACTCAGCGCTCGGCCCTCAACCTCTCATACCAGGTGAAGCCTCTGTCAAGACGCGTTCGGCTTGTTGCTTGACCCGCCAAAGCACCAAACATCACGCGCCCGGCCACGGCTGGGGGCGTTTGCCACCCAGCTCCCCCGCCCGAGAGGCTCTTCCTTCCCGCGTTGCGCATACAAGTCAAACAGGCTGATGCGCGATCAGAGCACCCG
>NW_014008812.1:0-2978 GCF_000611645.1 Monoraphidium neglectum | reverse complement strand
CCCGCCTGCGCCGCAGTGCGGCTGCGTGCAAAGACCCTATCCGGCGTCCCCTGCTGCATTCGCGCATGCACCCCTGCTCCTTTCCTCAACCCTCGCCCCACCTAATCCTCCCCGCCCGCCCACCCGCGCGCCGCAGGAGCGCACCCCTGTGCGGGGCGAGCCTGAGCGTCTGCTGGAACTGACTGGGCAGGACCTGATGGGGGTGCCCCTGGCGTCGCCGAACTGCCCCCATGAGAGGGTGTACGTGCTGCCGCTTCTCACCATCCTCACCAACAAGGTGTTTGGGGGATTTGGAGTTGAAGGGACAGAGGGGGGGAGGAACGAGGAGTGATGCTGAATGTGGGGCGTTGAGTGGTTGGTCCGAGGGCGTAAGTGCCGCTTCCGGCCAAACCCTTCCTGGCAGGACTCGGGGATGATGCAGGCAGGGCTCCCGCATTGCGGCTTCATAAGCGCGCAATGGGGAGACGGCGCCGTTTCCTGCCAGATCGCCTTCCACCTCTGCGCCGCACCCGTGCAGCCTGGGGCCCCCAACAAGCCCCCAATGCTTGCCGCACTGCGCTCCCTCTCTGTTGCAACAATGCTCCATCACCCCCCCCCCACCCCCCAGGGCACGGGCATCGTCACCAGCGTCCCCAGCGACAGCCCTGATGACTACACCGCCCTTATGGTGGGTGGTCGCCCCGCTCACCCCCCCCCCTCCCCTCTGGACGGGGCCTGCACCTTCGTATTCCTCAACCCCAAGCGCCTAGCGCCCATCCAACGCGCTCCCTTACCCCTAAAAATTACCCGCATCAATTCCGCCCGCCTCGAAAACGCCTCTGCCGGCTCAACTCGTCAGCTCCGCCGCCATGCTCCGAGCGCGCCGTCCCCGCCCCAAAGCAACAAAGATCCCGTCCGTCCGCTCGACTTCCGGGCCCCATCTCCCCCCAAAACAGGACCTGAAGAAGAAGCCCAAGCTGCGCGAGAAGTACGGCATCCTTGACGAGTGGGTGATGCCGTTTGAGGTGATCCCCATCATCGAGATCCCGGGGTATGGCGACAAGGCCGCGCAGGTGGGCGGGAGATGCGGATTTGGAAGGCGGGGGGGCGCGGTGGGCCTGCTCCTGGTGTGAGGCAGCGGGGCGTTCAGATTGAGCGGGCTTGGGTGGGGGACATCTTTTGTGGGTGTCGCACGGGCGCGTTGACGTCCGCGTTGATGTTCACTGACCTCACCTCTCCACTGGAAACACACAAGGCAGACAACACTTGCCCTCGTGGCCCCTGCTACTGCCCTCGATCTCCCTCCACGCACCCAACCTTCGTCCGATCCCCCCAAACCCTCCTCAACCTCCAACAGACTGTGTGCGAGCAGCTGAAGGTGCAGAGTCAGAACGACACCGCCAAGCTGGCAGAGGCCAAGGGCCTGGTGTACCTCAAGGTGATGTCATCAAGAGGGGGTGATGACATGGAGAAGGGCAAGGGGTTGTCTTTCAGGGGGGATAGGTGTCAAGGGGGTGGTGTCCCTCGAAAGCATGTGATGTCGAGGGTCTGGGTTTTGTCAGGGTTGTACGTTCGATTCAAGTCATGCCATATGGGGGTTGAGCAGTGGATGAAAGGCTCTAATGAGCGAACATGTTTCGTGGTGATGTGTATGAGGGGGGGCGCAGAGCCTCTGGGGCACCTTGGAGGTGGGGCGAGGCAGCTTCGGTGTGATGGAAGTCGACAACATCCACGTTCCAACTGGCACACTGACTGTTGCCATCTCGCGACGCCTGACTTTGCGGTTGCGTGCCTTGTGCACCTGTGCTCTGTCCTCGGTTGCCACTTGTCCGCACATGTGTTGGGGCTATCCCCTTTCTGAAGGCCCCCCGCAGCCTATTAAGCCGGCGCCCCAGCCTGCCCATGGCCGGGAGCGTGACTTGCCGCTGCGCAGAGCAGAGCCCCAGGGCCGCTTGTCTGGCGATGGGGGCTCACCAGTGCCCCCTCCAGCCCTGGATTGCGCGCCCACACCCCATAAAAGATTTGCAACGCACACCTTGCACCACCCTCTCCCCTTCCCCCGAGTCACGACTGTGAGCCACCTCTCATCGTCTCAACCGAGCCGAATCGGCAAAGCAGGCAGCACAGAGAGCCAGCACTGACGTCCTGCCCGCATCCCGCACGCTGCAACATGCCACGGTGCATCCATATTTTGCGCATCAGGCAAGCGTACGTGCCCCCACTGACGCCGACCGGCCCGCCCTTTCGTGCTGCGCGTGCGCCCCCGCCCTGGCTCCCCCCAGGGGTTCACCGACGGCGTGATGCTGGTGGGGCCCCACGCGGGCCGCAAGGTGTCTGAGGCGAAGCCCGTGATCAGGGACGAGATGGTGGCGGCCGGCCAGGCCATGCCCTACAGCGAGCCGGAGAAGACGGTGGGCGCGGGGGAGGGGGGCTGGACGGCGCCGCACCGCATCGCTGCTGCTGCTGCTGCTGCTGCTGCTGCTGCTGCTGCTGCTGCTGCTGCTGCTGCCGCCGCCGCCGCCGCCGTTGCCGCCGCTGGTGGTGGTGGTGGTGGCGGCAGTGTGGTGATGGCTGCTGTGCTGTAGCTGTTGACGACGGCGACAAGAGGCGGCCAGCCGCCGCTGTGGCGTGGGCCGGCGGGTGTGGCGTGGTCGCGAGGGGTCTGGGGGCTTCACAGCGGAGTGCGCTCAGCTCCCACGGGGCCAGTGCCCCCCCCCCCAGCACATGGTGTCACACCGCTGCCATGACCCCTGCGCGGACGCCGTTGGCGCAAACCTCCGTCCTGGTGTCGGTTGTGGCCCCCCCTAAATCAGGTGATGTCACGCAGCGGCGACGAGTGCGTGGTGGCGCTCACGGACCAGGTGGGGCTGCGCGCATTTTTTTGGGAGAGGGGTTCGGACTTGAGCAGTAGCAACGCCTTCACGCACGCTGCGGCTCGCACAGTTGCATTCATGGGGCACCCTCCAAAGCACATCACACACTCATGCGCACACGCATTC
>NW_014008813.1:2654-4918 GCF_000611645.1 Monoraphidium neglectum | reverse complement strand
CCGCCGATCCCCCCCACCCCCCCCCCCACACCCCGCAGGCCCTCTTCAAGAGCTCGTGCGCGCTGAGCAACGACGACCCCCGCGCGCGCCTGGTCACAGTGGGCGCAGTCAATGAGAAGCTGGACAGGCTCATGTCGCTCTCGGGGCCGGGGTCGGCAAAGGAGAAGGCCATGGTGGGGCCGGAGTGCTTCGGGTAGTGGGTGGGGAGGGTGGGGGCGAGGGTGTGTGTGTTTGTGTGCATGTGGTTCATGTGTTTTGAGGCCTTCTCGTCGGGAATGGGGCGACTCGTCAGGGCACTTGTGAATGAAGCGAGGGTGCGGGATGGGGCAGGAGCTTTCAGAGGATATACAGGGGCGTGCGGGGCATCGCAAAGGAAGGCAGGAATTGGGGGCCTGTGCAGCCCTCGACGCCGCCTTCCCGCTCCCCCCCCCTTCCGCACGTGCGCCGTCGCAGCTGATGCGCTGGGCGATCTCCAACATGTCCCCGCGGCAGTGCAAGTGGCTGGTCAAGATCATCCTGCGGGACCTCAAGGTTTGGGTTTCTGGGGCCTCCCCAGCGGGCGGGCAGGAGCATCCCTCGTCAACACACACCGCCTCGCTGCTCGCCCGGCACGCACGGCCGACAGGCATCGCGGCGCCGCGTGCAACGCATTCAGAGCCGGCTGCGCGGCAAACGCGGCCCGCAGGCGGCTCCTCATCAAGCCGTCCCGGGGTCTGAGCTCACCGGGTGGTTCAGCCCCTAAAGCCGCCCCCCTGCCTTCCAGGTGGGGCTGTCTGTGGAGCGTGTGCTGAGGGACTACCACCCAGACGCCAACAAGAGCTTCAACATGTGAGGGGGCCAGGAGGGCAGCAGGCGACAGGGCGCCGAGGCCGAGGCCGGGACAGCGGTAGCTGGTGGCTGGTGGTGGTCATGGGGGGCCGATGGACAGCGTGGGTCGCTGGGCGGGCTCCGGGGGGGGGGGGGGGCGCTCGCATCGCTGTCGGGGTCAGCGCTTGTCGCGGGGCAAGAAGGGTGCCTGTCAGCAAGCCAGGGGGAGGCCCCCTCCCCTGAAAACCATTGTGGGAACCCTTGTGATTCTTGACCTCCTGTGCCTGGGGACCCACGCACGGCAAAGGCGGCCTGCATTTCAGCGGCACAGGTCTGCTCCGCCCGGGTCCATCTGATGCCCTGTGTTGTGTTGCGTCACAACCCTCTGGACCCCGCAGCAACCAGGACCTGGAGAAGGTGGTGAACGACCTGGCAGACCCCAGCACGCGCCTCATCAAGGACGTGAGCGCAGCAGCAGCAGTGACGGAAAAACTGCGGGGACGGGGGGCGCAAGGGAAGCTACCTGCAGCATGGGGTGCAGAACGGGGACAGGGGCGACACGGAGCCGACCCTCCCTCAGCTTGTTGGGGCCCGACGTTGTGCCAGATCGGGCCTTGGTGGTCGCTTGATCCATGGCCGCCTCTTGACCCGGCACCTCGCACACCCGTTGCCCCTGCGGCGTCCCCGGCAGGTGGCGCACCCCGGTGACACCATCCGCCACCAGCTGTGCGACCGCAAGGACAGCGTCGACGCGGTGTTCGCGGCGGTGCGCCCGCCGGGGCCGCCGCTGCGGCCAAGCCGCGACGTTCCCACTGTTTTTGGCCCCCACGCTCACCTGTGGGGTCCCTGAACCCTGAACTCGATCCTCTCAGCGTTCCGTCCACCTTCTTTGGGCTGCTTGGGCCGGCGGGGTTCTCCATGCTGCCCAACACTGATTGCAAGCCGTTGGGCGCCGCCATTATACTTGGATGCCACCCCCGCCGCTGCTCGTGCCAGGTGTCAGGGGGCAGGGCGGTGTCGCCACCGTTTGTGGTGGAGATCAAGGTTGACGGGGAGCGCATCGCGGTGAGCAGCGGCGCAAGGGCTTTGGCGCGTACAGGGACGCCTGGTCACGCTTGTTTTTGCCTGCCATGACTGCCAATAATGCTGCCTGGGCCAGCAGCATGCACAACCCACAGCAACTGCTCACACATTACTCTAATGCCGTATCATTCACTTCTTGCACGTCTTGCAAGGTTTGTTGGTGTGCTTTGCAAAATGATTTGCCGTTGCCTGCCGAGACGTCCGCTTGCATTGACTTGCACTGACTTGCCTTGACTTGTGTTGACCGCACACCCAGGTCCACATGAAGGGGGGCAAGCTCATCGCAATGACCAGCCGCCAGGGCTTTGACCACCACAGCAAGAGCAACTATGACGTCATCACGCCCGTCATGGAGGCACAGGCGAGTTGGGGGT
>NW_014008813.1:0-1663 GCF_000611645.1 Monoraphidium neglectum | reverse complement strand
GGGAACGGGCAGCGATGCGGATGAGCACGGCGCGAATGGGAGGAGGACGGCCATAAAACGCATGATTTCTCACCGCCCCGCATCTTTTCCATTTCGGCGCCCTCTCCCATGTGAACATACGTGTATCCAGGTTATCCCTCCCGATATAATCCTGGACGGCGAGATGATCGTGTGGAACAAGCGGCGCTGCCAGTTTGAGCCGTTCGGCAGCCTCAAGGCCGTGGTCAACGCGGCGCGCAACGGCGCCAAGGGGGGCGCGCGCATCGAGACCGACTCGCGGATGGGCGGCGGGGACCCCTCCTGGGACTGCCCAAACGCGGAGGACGTGGAGGTGTGCGCGCGGGGGTTGCGGGGGGTCAATGCTGCACCTGGCGCCGGTCAACCCCGCCGCGGCGCCGGACGGGGTCGTGCAGCAGGGTACAAGGGGTTGAGCGGGCATGGGAGGGCGCCTCGCGTGCCTGATCGATCTTGGCAGGGCGCAGCGCCCTTGCTGCGGCGGCCGCTTTGCCTGGGCTCGGCCCCCTCCCTGCTTCCCATGGCACTGGCCCTGTCCGCCATCCCTCCACTGAGCGCCGCTAATATCCACCCCCGGCCGGCGCCCGGCCCCCTCCCCCTCCCCCCAGATCGTTTTCGTGGCGTTTGACGTGCTGTACCAGACCGGCGCGGGCAGCGTCACGCACGAGCCGCTGCACGTGGGTTGCGGCGGCCTGGGCCCCGGAGGGCGAGGGGATGTGTGCCTGGGGGGCGCCGGCCGCGCCGCAGCCTCCAATGGCAGCGGGCTGCGCCCGCTCGTTGGCCCTCTGCATGCTACCTCCCACTGCCCGAACAGAGTAGCCATCCTCCTCACGATCATTGGTCTTCTGCTGAATGTTTTTCTTTGCCAATTTGCAGTGCCGCTTGACCCAGCTCTGGTTGATTCACACCTTTCCGGAACCGCCATTGATCAGCTGCAAAGCCCCTAAAATTCACAATTCCGATGCCCCCACTCCCCACCCTCCCACACGCCCTCAGAAGCGCCACGACCTGCTGCGCACCGCCGTCCGCGCCGCGCCGCCCGAGGGCTACCCACTCGGGCCGCCCGGCTGCGCCATCCGCGGCCGCGTCGCCGCGCTGCTGCCCGGCCAGCCGCTGCTCCCGCCATGCGCTGACAGCGACGGGGGCGCATCGGCGGGCGGCGGCGGCGGCGGCGGAGGGGCGGCGAATGCGGCCGCGGCGACGAGTGCGGGTGGTGGCGGTGGCGGGTACCACAGGGACTTGGATGCGAGCGATCCCGGCAGCCGCATCCTCAGCCGCGTCGGCACCAATAAGGAGTTGATCCAGGAGATGTATGATCTGGCGCTCGCGAACAACGTGAGGCAGGGTGGTTCGGGGACAGATGTGCAGGCTTTGGTCGGGGTTTGAGGATTTGGGGCCGGGTGGGGGCCGGGGTGTGGGGACCGGGCAGGCGTTGGGGCCGTCAGCGGCCACTCAGCGCTCCGTCGAGGGGCACCCCCAGGTCAAGGAGTGCCGCGTGTTCCCATGCTGCGCGCGCCGCCCACTCCCACACGACCACCTGAACCCCAACCAACCAGCTGGCCAGCCGTCCCACCGGCCGTCCGAGCGTTGCCGCCACACCCACGGCCCCGCCCTAACTCCCAACTGCCCGCGCCCCCCCCCCCAAAAA
>NW_014008814.1:2191-4676 GCF_000611645.1 Monoraphidium neglectum | reverse complement strand
TCCTCATGCTGCGCACCGTAGCCATCGCGGGAACGTACGCAGCAGCAACAGCGCTCACCGCGCGCGCGGGCGCGCAGGCCGCGGCAGCCCACCAGGTGCGTCTTCATGCACGCGCCCATGCACATGTTTGGGGGGAGCGCAGACCCCCCTCCCCGTCGCCGCACAATGCTGGACCCATCAAACCGCCCCTCGGCCTCCAGAATGCTGCCCACATCCCGCTGCCCTTTGGCCGTTGCAGCACCCACGCACCACGCCCCACCCACCCCAATAATGTCAACCAGCGGCTCTCTCGCATCATCGCGCCTCCTCCCCTTCCCTTCCTGCCTTTGGCCCCCCCCCCACATCGCCCGTGGTGGCAGGTGTGTCTCCAGCTGTGGCTGGCCTCCAGCCTGCTGTCTGACGCGCTGGCCGTCGCGGCGCAGTCCCTGGTCGCCCGCAGCCTCGCCGCCGGCGACGCCCCCGCCGCGCGCCGCGTCGTGCGCCGCACCGTGCGGCTGGCCGCCGCGCTCGGCTGCGCCATGGCGGGCGCGATGGCGGCGGGGTCGGGGGCGGTGCCGGCGCTGTTCACGCGGGACGCTGGCACGCTGGCGCTGGTGTCTGGCGGGGTGTGGCTGTTTGTGGTGCTGACTCAGCCGATCAACTCGATGGCGTTTGTGTGGGATGGCGTCTTGTTCGGTGCCGGAGGGTGAGGAGGGGCGCGCTGGCCGTGTATGGGTGTGTGTTTGAGTTTGTGGGTGTTTGTCGGTATGCGTATGTGAGTAGCGCACACCTATGTATGTGTGTGCGTGTGCGTGTATGTGTGTGTTTGGGGGGGTGTGTGTTGTGGGGGGTCGGGGATTTCGGAGGCGAGGGGCCGACTAGGCGCTGACGCTGTGTGCGGGGCGGTACGCTGCGCAGCCCTGCGCTCGCTGCAGCGCCAGAGGGCAGGGCGCGCGCACACGCGCGCAGCCCTGCCACCCCCTTCTGAGTGCTGCTGTCACAGCGGTCGGCGCACAGTGCTGCTACACAGTGCAGCACATGACGAGGACTTGTGGTCTGGCCTCCCCCCCCGTTGGGCCTCCACATCCCTTGCGCACACACAAGCCCCCCTTTTCCCCCTTCTGTCACGCCCCTTTTCCCAATGCAACAGGTTTGAGTACGCGTGCTACCAGATGGCGGCCTCCTGCATTCCCGCGGTGGCCGTAATGCTGCTGCTCGCCGGCACCGGCGCCCCACCGCCCGCCGCCGCGCTCGCGGGCGTTTGGGCCGGGCTGTCCACGGTGATGCTGCTGCGGTGGCTGCTGATCTGGCTGCCGTACCAGGCAGGGGCGGGGCCGTTTGCGCAGATGTTCCCCGCAAAGGCGGCACGGGGCGGCCGCTGACCCAGGGCCTCGGGTAGGGCAAGGTCTGGCGTGTCGTCTCTTGTTTGTGATGCCCTGTGAGTTTCCCCAACATCTCTTCCTCCCTTATGCCTTCTGTTGATGAAGTTGCGATGTCTGATACATGGCTGTATTTACACGTGTTTAAGTCAGAATAGACCCGTGGCTTGCACGGGCAGCTTGTCGGATGTGAGAGTACTGCAGCACAGCCACAATCAACGGGGCAGGGCTTTGCAGGAGGAATCCAAGGCGAAAACGCGTCGCCCTGCTGCATGCGCACAACCTGCAACCAGGAGAATCGCCACGCAGCAGCAGAGTTGGCGCAGTGCTCACAAAAGGCGTGCGCCAAAAGGAAGAGTTGGCGGACCACAGACCACAACAGGGCTTTGCAGTGCCGAGTTCTTGACGGGTATGCGCACCCATTGGCCGAGACACTGGCCACGTGGCGCCGTGATGCCACCAGGGCAGACGTAAAACCAAGATGCAGCACATGTACAAAGGGGCCCAGGCTCCCCCGACAATTCAAGGACCAGGATGGGGCGTCGACGTCCCAGCTGCTGGCGTCTCGCTCGCAATGGGCGCTTGCGTGTGGGCAGCCGCAGGTGTTGCCCCAGCCTTGGCAGCAGCGGTCGCCGCCGCCGCCGCCGTCCCGCAGCCGTTGCCGCGGGCCTTGCTGCCGGCCCCTTTGACGCCGCTCGACCCTTCCTTGCCGCCGCCGCCTCCCCGCCTGCCACCCCCGCCCTTGCCGCCCTCGCGGATGCGATGCTTCACCCCCGCGATCGACTCCAGGGCTCCCAGCGCCGCGCCGTCCCGCATCAGCTGGTGCAGGAGGTCGTTCACGGCCGCGGCCGCGTTGGCCGCCCGCTTGGCGGCCGCCTTGCCCTGCTTGGCGGCGCCCGTCTGCTGCAGGCCCAGGCGTTCCAGCAGCCAGCCCTGGGTGGTGGCGGGCAGCAGCAGGTCCACGCGCAGCAGGGTGTCCTCGCGCAGAGGGCCGCCGCCCGCCTCGCCGCCGCCTCCGCCGCTGGCGCCGGCCGCGCGGCCGCCGCCGCCCGGCGCGCCCTTTGCAGGCGGCTGCTGCTGCTGCTGCTGCTGCTGCTGCTGCTGAGGCGGCTGGCGCCGCTTCTTCC
>NW_014008814.1:0-1442 GCF_000611645.1 Monoraphidium neglectum | reverse complement strand
GCCTCCGCCGGCGCCGCCTCCGCCGGCGCCGCCTCCGCCGTCGTCCCCCCCGTACCCCACCATCGCCGCCAGCAGCGGCCGCCGCTCCAACCACCACAGCAGCGCCTTCCCGTCCTCGCCCCCTATCAGCAGCGCGGGGATGTCCACGCGCCGCCCCGTCCCGTCGTCAGACATGGCCACCATGCCGCCGTCCTCAAACACGTTGACCACTATCAGCCCCACCGCGCCGGCCGCCTGCATGGCCAGGGCCTTCTGGACGAATGAGCAGCCGCCGCGCAGCACCACCGCGAAGCTGCCTTTGACGGCGGTCGCGCCGCCGCCGCCGGAGCCGCGCGGGGCGGAGCAGCCGTCCGGCGGGTCGGGGGCGGCGAGGCGCAGCGCGGGCAGGCGGCGCAGGCGGCCGCAGGGGTGGCGGCGCGCGTCGGCGCTGTTGAGGGCGGCCTCTGGGAGCCACGACCCGGGGCCGGGGCCGCAGGGGTCGTAGCCCGCACAGGCCAGCGCATCGGCAGCGGCGAGCGGGTCGGACGCCAGCCACTGCCTGCCCACCTCGCGCTGCAGCAGCTGCTGCGCCTGCAGCGCCTGCAGGTGCTGCTGCAGCCTCCGCTCCTGCTTGCCCAGTGCCGCCAACACCTGCTGCTGCAGCTGCTGCAACGCACCGAGCGCGGTGGGTCCCTGCAGCAGCTGCTGCTGCTGCTGCTGCTGCGACTGCTGCGGCGGCTGCTGCTGCTGCTCCTCTTTGTCTTCCTGCTGATCATGTGGCTGCTCCGTCTGCTGCTGCTGCCGCAGCTGCTCCTCCTGCCGCTGCAGCTCCTCCTGCCGCTGCTGCTCCTCCTGCCGCTGCCCCCCCTGCCGCTGCTGCTCCTGCTGCTGCTGCTGCTGCTGCTGCTGCTGCGAGCATTGCTGCACAGATGCGCTGTCACCCTGCTGCCGCCCCTGCTCCTGGCCTGGTCCGGCCCCCCCTGTCCCCCCGCCAAGTCCTCCAGGAGCCCCAGACAAAGCCAGCAGCTTCACTTTGTCGCTGCTGCCGCTGCCCTTGCTGCCGCTACCACTGCCGCCCCCGTTGCCGCTGCCGTCAGGTTTGCTGCTGCCGTCCCCGCCCGGTGATGCATCATGACCCAGCAGCAGCTCGCACCGCGCCGCGCTCGGGCAGCGCCCTGCCTCCGCCGGCGCCGCCGCCCCCCACCACGTCCCGCGCGGCGCGCACGCTGCCGGCTGCGTCCACGCGCGCTCGACCACCTTAACCAGATCGCGCATGCAGCGGCCGTCGACGCGCGGCGGTTGGGGGCCGAAGGAGGCGCGCACGGCGTCCATGCGCATCGTCATGGGACCGTCCTCGGCCTCGAGTGACACCAGCAGGGCCGCGGCGGCCTCGGGTGGGCTGGCCGGCTCGTCGTCTCCCTCCAGCTGGTCTGGCGGGCCGCGCGACAGCTGCGCGTTCGGGC
>NW_014008815.1:0-3928 GCF_000611645.1 Monoraphidium neglectum | reverse complement strand
CGACCCGCCTGGACGCGGTGCTGACAGTGGCGGATGCAAAGCACCTGCTGCAGCACCTGGATGAGGAGAAGCCGGAGGACGTCGTGAACGAGGCTGGTGAGGGCGGGGAGAGGGTGCGCGCGCACGTGCGTGTTTGTGTGTGTGTGTGTGTGTGTGTGTGTGTGTGTGTGTGCGTGCGTGCGCACACATGCGCATGCACGTGTGGCTGTGTGTGTGTGGGGGGGGGGGGTGTCCGCACGCGTGCGTGTTTGAAGGGGTCAGGTGGTAGGCATGTGAGCGGGCGAGCTGGCAAGTGGGGAGTAGGAGGGCCGTGATGTCTCTGCAAGGGCAGCGGGGCGACGGGGAGGTGCAGGGCCTGGCAGGACGAGATCCACGCGCTTGCGTTTCGAAGTTGCTCGAGCTGCCTGCCAAAAGCAGTGTTTGTTCACGCCAGGTTACACACCCCCTTCTATGCCGGCAGCTCAACAATAATCGTCGCCCCGCCCCGCCGCGGCGCCCGCCGTGGCGCCGCTTCCCACGCCCTCGTCCGCGCTTTGCGCAGTCCAGCAGGTGGCGTTTGCGGACCGCATCCTGCTCAACAAGGTTGACCTCGTCAGCAAGGACCACCTGGCACTGGTCAAGCGGCGCATCAAGGTGGGGTTGCGGTTCAGGGGCGCGCGCTGCTCGGATCGCAGGGGTTGCGGAGGAGAGTGTTGGAGGGGTTTGGGATGGTAGGAGGGGTTGTGAGACAGCTGATCTGCTGCATGTGGTGTCCCAATATCGTGTGTTTTGGGTCAGCAGCCTTGAACCTTGTCTATGCTCATGCACGCGCGCTCATGAACCCACCCACAAGCGCATGCGCGTGAGCATACACACAGAGGCGCGCACACACACACACACACACACACACACACACACACACACACACACACACACACGCACACACACACACACACACACACACCGGCGCCTATACACACTGGCGCGCACACCTGCCCCCCCCTGCTGCGCATCCCCAGGCCATCAACGCCGGCGCTGACATCATCGAGTGCAGCTTCGCAGCAGTAGACCTTGACAAGGTCCTGGGGGTGCACGCCTTCAGCCTGGACAGGCTGCTGGTCAAGGACCCGGACTTCCTGGTGGGTAGCCGATGGGCAGCTGCTGGGCAGCTGGGTGAGGGGGCGGGCGAGGTCTGGAGGGGTGTGGCTGGGGCGCGTGGAGAGTGGCCGAGGGCCGATTTGTGGTGCGCGGCAGGTCTATTGATCTTCGGACAGTAGGCCCGGGCGCCACACCAAACCGTTACCCGTGTTGGCCGTCTAATCCAAATGACTCGGCATCGTTGGGGGGTGTCCATCGCTGCACAGACCCCATCCTCCACCCCCTGCACACATCCCCCCCCCCCTTCCTCTCCTGCTCCCTTTCCCCGCGGTCCACAGGACGAGGGCGACGGCCACCACCACCACCACCATGATCACGACCACGACCATGACCACGATTGCAAGGGCGAGGGCTGCGACCACGACCACCACCATCACCACGAGCACGAGCACGGCCACGACCATGCAAAGGAGTGCAAGGAGGAGGGGTGCGATCACCCAGACCACCACCATCATGATGAGCACCATGAAGAGGGCGGCGGCGGCGAGCAGCAGCAGCACGGGGAGGAGGCGGGGCACCACGGGCACCACCTGGACCACAAGCACGACTCGCGAGTCACCAGCGTCGGCATCCAGGCGGTGAGTCAGCGTGGTGTGTTCGGGCAATTTTGAGCCTGAGGGGGGTTGACCAGAGTTGGGGGCTTTGCAAAGGATCCTGCGCATGCTGCAGCGCGCACGGGGCGGCGAAGTGCGGTCGTTCACGCGGCGGCTGGCCCGCTCAGGGGCAGCACAGCCGCCACGCCCGCCCCCACGCCAGGCGGCGCCATACCATCGGGCACGATCGACTCCTCACCGCGCCTCGCTGCCACGCCACGCCCGAAACCGACCCTGGCGTTCGGTCTGGTGACAGGAGGGCCACTGCAGCATGCCGAAGCTCAACGCATGGCTATCTACGCTGCTGAAGGACCGCGGCGCGGACCTCTTCCGCTCCAAGGGGATCCTCTCCATCGCGGGCTCAGACGACAGGTGGGCGCCACATGCCAACAACCTGATGCGTGCCTGTGGGTCGGGCGTGCCTCATCACGCGGGTTTGGGGTGGGCGGGCCCTGGAAGCGGTGTGCTTGGGCCAGCAGTATTTCGTGGTGAAGGTGTGGGCCCACTCGCCGGCTGCCGCGAGCACTCTCACAACAAGCGGCTCAGGCTGGGGGACTCTGCTGACGCCTGAGCAGCGCCTCGATTCCCTGGCGCCCTGCTTGGAGGCGGCTGGCGCTAAATCGCATTGTCCCTCTCGATTCTGATACCAACATTGTAAACGCCTGACCCCATCGTCCCCTCCCATCTGCCCCACTCGTCTCCACCCCCTCTCCACTCAAGGCACGTGTTCCAAGGGGTGCACATGATGCTGCAATTCACAAGCAGTGCGGAGGGCGTCGGCCGCCCCTGGGCGCCCGGTGAGCGCGCCGGCGCGCAGCGCTCGCCGCACGCGCTTGGTCACGTGCCCCTGCCTGACCGCGCCCCTCACCTCTGCACTTGATTGAAAGCTAAACATGCTCTCAGCGAGCCTCTCGCCTGGTGCTATCTGCCTCTCACTTCGACTTCGTGTGATCCTGTCGCCCCCAATACAGACGAGAAGCGCGTGAACAAGGTCGTTTTCATCGGCAAGAACCTGGACAGGAAGGAGCTCACGGACGGCTTCAACGCCTGCCTCGTGGCCGCCTCGTGATTGATGATGCGGGGGCGGCGGCGGCGGTTTCGGTGCCACCGGCTGGCGGCGGCCTTGCGTTCCCCACGGGTGCTTAGCTGCTGGCATATCTTGTGAGCGGCTGGCTGTATGCAATATCGTTGATCTGCGAAATCGGCTGCGACTGCATTGCGCAGGATCCGTTTGAGAACCGACACGACGCCACCTCCAAAGCCGATGACTCAAGGACAGGGTGCAGGGCTGGGTGACGCTGCTGCGGTGACTTGGCATCCATGCAGACACCTGATGGCCATGATCAGTCACTTGCATGCATCAGCAACTATGTGATCGGGCTTCTTTCGCTCCAAAGGCCCGCACAGCGTCGAGGCAATCCCCTTCATCTTAGGCAGGACCCTGACCGAGGTCCAAAGCAGCGCTATATTTGATATCACTGTCAACAACATGCTCTGACCGCGGGAACGACATCAGTAGTGGCGGAGGACAGCTAAGCTCGCCGCTCTACGCCGTGCCCAGGGCCATACGCGCTGAACAGAGCCGTTGAAATATTTGAATCGCAGTAATGCAGCACTCAGTGTGAGCCACTGTGCTATTGCACCGCGAGGAGCGACGCGGACGCTGCGCCTGCTGGCGCGTGCTCCCTGCCCTGCTCCGTCCCCCACAGCTGTTGTGTTAGGGTGGCGAGCAGCTCACGCCCCACCATCTGCGCCCTGCGTCCCCTGCGCCCGCCGTCGCACCCGTGCAGAGCTGTCGCGGGCCCCGCCCTGGCGGCGCAGCCTGCTGAGTCCATGGACGAATTCGAAGCGGCGCCGCGCTGGGTCAGCCGTGTGCCCACGACACAGGAGCTCCTGGAGCTGTCGCACAGGTGGGCGGCAAGCAGAGGGCAGCGTTCGAATCACAATTCAAACAAAGCAGGCGGCGATGAGCAAGCTACTGCCCACGGGCAGCAGCATGGCGCCTGCACGCACGAGCTGCGCCCCTGCTGCCGCAGTGATCGCGGCGCGGCGGCGCCGTCTTCATCACATCTTGTCCTCCCCGCCCCCGCGGCTGCGCGCCCCGTCGCCGCCAGGGTCTACAAGCACAGCCGCCGGCTGTACTCAGAGGTTGATGCGCAGGGGCTGAGGGTGTACCATGACGAGCGCCTGGACGGCCT
>NW_014008816.1:0-3931 GCF_000611645.1 Monoraphidium neglectum | reverse complement strand
AGCTCCCTCAGGCGGGCGTTTTCCTCCTGCAGCCGGTCGCTGCGCATGAGGGCTGTCTCCAAGTCCTTGTGGAGTTGGTCCACAGTTTCGGTCTTCTTGATTCGCATGCGGCGCGCTGCGAGATGGGGGGGCCGAGGGTGTGTTCGGGTTCGGGGTGGGGAGGAGGGAGGGCGGCTGCGGGAGGCGCTGGGCGGCGCATGAGGGCCGCATGGAGGGGGGCCGGCCCGCATGCTGCATGGACGGCGGCCGGGCTGCGGGCGGCGGCGCATGGGCGCCCGCGGCGGCGGTTGCGGCTGCGTCGATGGCGCGGAATCAGGGGGGCATGGCGCGGGCGCATGCATTTAAGAGGTGGGACGGCCCGCACCCGACTCGCGGTTCGCCTGGCGCCGCCTGGCACGCCGCTCGTCCTCCGTTAGATTGAGGCGCCGCTTGCCGCCGCCGCCGCCGCCGGTGGTCTGGGTGACCTCGGGGTGTGTCTCTGCGCCGGTGTCGCCGCTAACAAGCCCGCCGGCGCCGCCCGCCCCGCCGCTGACGGTCCCTGCGCCGCCGCTGGGGCTGGCGGCGCGCCGGCGGCGCGAGCGGGCACGGGGCTTTTGGGCGGCGCTGGGCGGGCGCGGCTGCGGCGACACGCCGCGCTGGCGGCGCGACACGGGGGACGCGGAACGCGCGCGGTCCGACTCCCCGCCGCCGCAGTGCGCCCCGTTGAGCGGGGGACCGCTGCACTCCGTGCTACTAGACTCCATATGCGATAACCCGGGGCTCCCGAGCCGGGGGGGAGCCCCGAGCTCTGCCGCTTTTGGCCCCAGCGAGCCGATCGTGAAAGGCGGGGCGTGAAGACCCCCGGCCTGTATGTGCTGTCGATCTGCGGTCCCTCTTAGATACGCTCTGGGGTGCCGGCCGTCATGGCCCAGGCCGACGCGAGTCTCGCTAGTTCAGCTCCAAAACGACGCTCCTACCCCTCATCACAGTCCACTCTGTATTTGGCAAATCCATGGAAACGTATGGGATCTGGTCATTCCGGGCTGCTGGTTATGATACTCACCGGGATCGCCGCCGCCGCTCCGGGCTGGCAGGGTGAGAACACAACAAGGAAGTGGCCTCAGCGGCGCGATATGCTTCAGAAAGGCAACTTAAACATTTGAAGGGTTGAAGTTCTCAATCATTGCGTGGCTGCACCAGTCCGCTAGGGCGCTGCAGGGGGTGACGAGTCGGCCTACCCTCTTCATGCGCGGCAAGCAGGGGGAGGTCCAGGGCCTGGGTGGGGGCGCGCCCTGTCGAGCCGCAAGGGCCCTGAGGCGCAGTTGATGGCATTTTTTTGCAAGCCTGCAAACATCCATGCGCCCTGGCGGTGACTCGGCGGTGACGAGGGCAGCTGGGGTTAGTGGATCAGGCACGCCCCAGGCAGCCGGCAACCCCGATGATGCGTACCCATCGGCAGCTGCCCCGCCTTCCCCTGGGTTCCTCATAACCCGCAGCCGGCCACATGGTGACAACCCCGCAACCCCGCAGTGAGGACCGGCGCTAGTCGCTCGACCGATCCGGTGCCCGCACTGCCCGTCGGCGCCCGCTGCCGCCCGCCAGCTTCCCCGAAGGCTGCCACTTGGCAGGCGCAGCATCGCCCGCCGCGTGAGGGGGCAGCCGCTGGCGTACAGCTGGCAATGGTTTGCAGGGGCCTGGCTCGCGGGCTTCTCCCTTGGGGGCTGCGGGCGGTGGTGCTGCGCGGCAGGGCCGGCTCGTACACAGACGCAGCTGCGCGGCGGGGCCGGCTCGTGCGCAGACCAACCATGAGCCGTGGTCAAGAGCCTCGGCCGCACAAGCCCAAGGGCGAGCGCCCATCGCGCAGCTGTGCGCTCGTGCACCTTTGCCCAGCGGCAGAGCCGTCAAGCTGGTCTGGCTCGATGAGGGCACTGCAGCGCGTCAATCCCAGGCGGCCACCTCCCCGCGCCCCCTGCACCTGGCCCGCAGCCCCACTCAAGTCCAGGCGCACAGGCGCGTGCCGGTCAAAGCGCTGCACTCGGCCGATGCATTTGGCGGCCGCGCCAGCGAAGCGGGCGTGGAGGATACGTGTTGCACCTGGTTACTCATCCATGTGGCGGACTAACATGTTGTGGTTGACCACTCAAGTTGGAAGCAGCGAACGAAGTCGCCTCAACGGTGTGATATGGGAAGGAAGCAAGATATAAGAATTATGATTGCTGGATTATTTCGGGCGCTAACAACATGGGGTGCCCCTGAAAGCGAACGGCGTCCTCCTGCGGGATGCTGCGTTGTCGTGCACGATGGGCTGCGCGTGATGCAATGCAACGGTGGGCGTAAGGAGCCCGGCAGGCAACGATGAAATGCGGGGGTGGGCCTGTCCACCCCTGTTGCATGTGTGTATGGTGAGTGTTGGATTATAAGGGTTTTGGGGTGGCGGTTGTGACCTATGTTGACCTAGACCTGAATTAGCATCACATTTGGGTTGGTCATCCGCGACGATGACGTCATGGGCGGCTCTTCGCCTGCCCCCGTGCACTAAGTGTTGATGAGTCCCTCCTGCTGCGCCGCTGCGCCGATGCCCTCACTGCGCGCCCACGGCACCGGCCGCTGCGGGGCGCGCCGTGCGTATGCGCGCGAGTGCGCGCGCCTTGTGGCTTAGGTGCCAACACTCGCGCCGACAGGCGGCACCCACAGCGTGCCCGGCTCCAACTCCCAGGGCCCGCGCTCGTCCGCGACCCACAGCGCCGTGCCGCCCTGCACGCCGCGCCACTCAAGCACCAGCAGCCGCAGCAGCCCCGCGTCGCCCCCGCCGTACGCCGCGTCGGGCGCGACCGCGTACGCGCCCCGCCCCGGCTCCCCCCAGTCTACGCCGCCCCCGCGCGCCGCCAACGCAGCCGCGGCCGCCTCCGCGCCGCGCGCCTGCCACTGCGTCAGCAGCGACGGCACGCCGACGGCCGCGACGGCGGACGGCGACGGCGGCACGGCGGCGATGCGCGTGCCGCCCGCAGACATGGAGGCGCCGCCTGTCAACTCGTAAGATGGGTCTGCGCCGATGGAGGCGTTGGCGGCGAGGCTGCCGTTCCAGTAGCCCCAGCACGCCACGTCGAACAGCGCGCCGCCGGGCGCGGCACCGGCGAGCGTGGGCGCGAGGCGCGCGGCGGTCAGGCTCAGGAGGCGCCCCTGGCGCGGAGGTTGGGAGGCAGGGCCCGGGGCGCGCGCGGCGGTGCCTAGGAGGCGGCGCCGCCCGGCCTCGTATTGTTGCTCGTGGTTCTGTATGGCAGGGGCCGCGGCCGCCTCAAGGCTCCTCAGCTGCCGCCCGCCCCACCATTGGGACAGCAGGCCGGTGAGCCAGGAGGTGAGGGGGCTGAAGGCATCCGACGGCTGCGGCTCCGCGTCTGTCACATCGCCCCCCGCCGGCGCCGGCGCGTCGGCGATGCCGGGTGCGCCGGCTGCGCCCGCCGCGCCAGCCGCGTCGACCGCGCCGGTCGCGGCTCCGCCAGCAGCCGCCGCCGCGGCCTGCAGCAGCCCTGGCGCGCCCGACGCTCCCACCGCCGGCTGCAGCCCGGCAGGCGATTGCTGCTGCTGCTGCTGCTGCTGCTGCTGCTGCTGCTGCTGCTGCTGCTGCTGCTGCTGCGGCGGCGATGGCTGCTGCTGCGCCGCCTGCTGCGCCTGCTGCGCCGCCTGCAGCGCCTGCTGCTGCTTCAGCAGTGCCTGCTGCCGCCGCTCCTCCCTCTCCCGCGCCTCCTCCTCCTCCTGATCCTCCCCACCCCCTGCCTCGTTCGCGGGGCTGCCCTCCGCGCTCGCCGCCGCGCTGCGTTTCAACGCCACCTCCCCAAACGCCGCGTCGGCGCTGTGCTTCCCCGCGCCCGCGAACCGCGGCCCCGACGCCACCTCGAGCCCGCCGCCGCCGGGCGGCGCGCGCCGCGGCACGAGCGCCCACGCGCGGCGGGGC
>NW_014008817.1:0-3931 GCF_000611645.1 Monoraphidium neglectum | reverse complement strand
CCCCCACCCCGCCCCTTCCGGTCCGCTCCCAGATCAACCATCTCAATCCCAACCAGATCACACCAGATCACATTCACAGCGTCCTCACCAGATTGTCCGTCAGCTCAGCAACCACCTCCTCCAGATCACCGCTCCTCAGCCCACTCGCAATCCCCGGCTCCAATGCGCACTGCACCCCCATCACATCCGGCGCCCCCGACGCCCGCCGCGCCCCCAACACCTGCCGCGGCCCCGGCGCCTGCTGCTCCCCCTTGCAAAGACCGCCGCCCTCCGCATTGGGCGCCGCCACGCGCCCGTCGCCGCAGCTGCCGCCAGCTGTCACGCCCTCCAGGTGCGCCTGCAGCGCGGCCAGGCGGGCCCGCAGCGCGGCGCGCTCGTCCCGCAGGCGGCAGAGCGCTCCCTCGAACACGCGCCAGGCGGCCAGCACGCGCGCCGTCTGGTCGGGGCTGCGGGGCCGGGATGGGCGGGCGCGGGGGCAGGGCGGGCAACAGGTGATGAAGGGACAGGGGGGCAAGGCGGCTTGCGGGAGCATCGTCGGATTTTGCGTCTCGGCGCGTCGCGACGGCGAGCGGCCGACGCGCCGTGGTGTCCTAATTGACACGGTCCCCCGGGCGCTGCCACCGGGCCCGCCAGCGATATGTGCCCGCGGAGCAAAGCGCGGGGGCGTGCGCTCACGTGAGCGCCATGCGCGCCGCGACGCGCGCGTGCATCCCCGGGTCGTGCGCCGCCCGCCGCCGCGCCTCCAGATCCATCGTCTGGCACTCGTACTTCTCATCATCCGCCATGCGAAACGCGGCCTCTATCAGCCCCCTGCACTCGCCCCCGCGCGGGTCCGCCTCCGCCAGCGGCGCCACGGCGCCGTCGGGCAGCAAGCGCCCCCCGCGCGCACGAGACACAAACGCGGCGTAACGCTGCACAAACCCCACCACCCGCGCCGCGCGTGCGGCGGCCGCTGCCGCGTTACGCCGCGCTGCTGCCGCCCGGCTGGCTCAGGTCATCCCTGAGCCGCTGCATCCGCTGCCCGTTCTCGTCTATTGCCCGCTGCAGCGCCGACTGCCAGAAGTGGAGGGCCTCGTTTTCTGCCAGCAGATGTGCCAGAACCGCCAGCTTTGACCGCACCTCTGACTCGAGGCCTTCCAGCTTTTTTTGTATACATGAGCGGTGTTCAAAGAGGTACGAGAGGGGTTTACATGGATGCATGTGTGCATGTGGGCGTGCGTGCATGTATGCGGGTGTCGGTCTGGTGCGCATGGGGCTGTCCTGGGCGTCACGGACAGGCTGCCATGACTGAAGTGTGCGTGCGGCTGCTCGCGGCAGCGGACGGGCAGACGGGCGGCGGGGCGCGCCTGTTGTTGGGGGCAGGTTCAGGGGCGCACGCACCATGCTTCTCTTGCGTGCCCGATACTGCCGCACCGCTTCGTACCGCCGGTTCACCACCAGGCCTAGGACTGGCTTGCGGCCGCGCCGCCGCGGCGTCGTGGCCGCCGTGGCCGCGGCCTGCGCCCGCGCCTGTGCTGGCAGCGTTCGCTCAGCCTGCCCTGCTGCTTGCTGCAGCCACGCCCCGAGGCGCATCGCAGCGGCCGGCGGCACGGGCGCCGTCGCGGCAGCTGTCCCCTGCACGCCGCTTGCGATGGCGCCGCTGTTCGCCGCCACGGGCGGGGTGTACCCGCCAACAACTGACTTTAAGGTGTTGCTGTCTGCATCATCAGACGCAGCTGCTGTGAGCGCGCCTGTCGCTACCAGGTCCGGAGCGGCACTCGGGCGCCGCGTGAACGGCGCGCGGCACCCGCCCCACCACGATGCTGATTGCACGGCAGCATCCATGCCAGTGCCTGAGAGGAGCTGTTTCTTATAGCCTTAATTTCGGCTACGGTATGCAGAGTGCTAAGTGACTCCCGGTCGTGCTTGCGTGACTCGGAAGGAAGTTGCGGAACACACCACTGGTTAAACACGTGGCACTCTTGAAGATGTATACGGTATCTATGATTGCTTAGATGTTTGGCGTTTACAGTCGGGTGACTTTCGGATCGCAGTCACTCGAATGTGGCGGAACACACGCAGAGCCACGTGTAGATCGATGCAGACACAAACGAACGGCCATTGTCAAAACACGGAATGAAATTGGTGATGATGAGCTTGTGGCAATCGACCCTGCCTCTGACTGCACGCTCGGGGGTGAGAAATCCTGTGTGCTGGGTGTGCTTTGGATGGGAGGTGATGTCCTTCGCGGCTGCCCAGACGGCCACGTACATTACAGTGGTCCAGCCCACTCGGTGTGGTCATATGCAATATGCAAGTGTCGCCTGCAGTGTGCGCGTTGGCATTTTGGATCGGTGGCAACATTAAAGGCGGGCGAGAGTCCTGGGGGTTGCAGAGTGCCACCTGGGGAGCAGACGCAAGCAGCATCGGATGCTGTTGAGTGTGTGTGTGTGTGTGTGTGTGTGTGTGTGTGTGTGTGTGTGTGTGCGCGCGCGCGCGTGCGTGCGCACGCATGCTATTGCACGCGTTCGTTCGTGCGTGCGTGCGTGCGTGCGTGCGTGCGTGCGTGTGCGTGTTCGTGCGTGCGCACGCAAGCTACTTGGTACGCACAGCACGAGCAGGAACCGTGCGGGACTTCGCTATTGCCTCGTGCAAGTCGCTTCAAAAGCATGGGTTGGATTCCTTGCAGAATTCCAACCGTGTCCTTTGTTTTTTTGACCAATGCAAGCGCATGCTTCTAGACGTGGCATTCGGTGCGGCTTCATCATTGGCAGGGCCTGCCGCCCATGTGCACTTACAAGTCCATAGTGCTGCCTGCCTTGCTGTTCTTGGACTGCAGCAGCACCTGCGTCAGGTCACCATTCCCCGCTGCAAGGATACGAATTTCAACGCCTGCAAGCCCGCTCGCTCCTCAGGCAATACTGTTGTTGATGCACTATAGCCGAACTGCTATGCAGTCGTGCATCCACATCAACCAGTCAAGTACGAACAGAAGTTGCTTAGATGTCACACCGAAGCGCCGAAACAACGGCTGCAGTCAATGTGCGCTGCACGGCCAGACTCGGCAGCTGCCTCCTGAGCGACTGACGATGTGCGGCCAGAGTTGGCCATATCCCGGCGCTTGCCACGATGCAACCAGAGCGCATTTTGCCGCGTTAGTGCGGCCTCCTGAAAATGCTATCGCTGCTCTTATTCGTGCTGCTGCAGTGGGCCGCGGCAACCAGTGCAGTGCTCTGCCCGGACCCCGTCAACGTCGAGCCCATCTCCAAGTTCTGCCAGGACTTGACCAAAGTCTGCGTGGATCAGGGAGACTATGTGCTGTATGAGAACAAGCACAACCCGCGGCACACGGCGTTCACCGGTATCCCCCAGATCAAATTGGATAGCGTGCATGTGGATTACTACGGCTTCGGAGATGTGTGGGGCACAGAGTTCTTGTATCCACACCCATTGCTGCGTCCGGCCACCGGCGGGGAGGAGACGAAGGAGCTGCAGGAGCCGCAGTTCAGCCGATGGTGAGTGCGCGCGGCGGCACCGGTGCACACGCGCGCAACCGACGTTTTGGGCGCGCCACATGCCGGCGCCCGCCGCCGTCCCGCGCGCATGGACGCCTTGCAGTGCCATCGGGCCCGCCGGTCGCTGTTGCATGGCAGGAGAAAAGCCGCGCCGCGGGCAGCGGGACACCATCTCAGCCCATCGCCGTACCCGCTGCTCGCTCCTCTGCTCCTCCCTCCCGTCATCCCTGCAGCACCCTGCCGCTGATTATATATCCAAACTATTTGTATGTCTACGGAGAGTTCTTCATGCGGACGGTGGCGACGCTGTATGCCATGCAGGCCAAGGGCTGGATTGATAAGCGGTGCGTCGGTTGTTGGTTGGCAACCGGCGGCCGCGCCCGGGCTGCTGGACTGCCGTAGCGGCGGCAGCGGCCCTGCGGCGCGCGGCAAGCACA
>NW_014008818.1:0-3932 GCF_000611645.1 Monoraphidium neglectum | reverse complement strand
CATTACAACCATATGTGATGTGTATTACAACCATATGTGATGTGTATGCATACACACAGGCGCGTGCCGTGGGGGCTGGGCCAAGGTAGTGGCGTTTGGTAGGACGCCCTTGTTACAGACTTCTTCTTGTTGATGCTCACCATATAGGCACACAGCTGCAGGGCTGATGAACGCATCCGAGATACGCCGCGCTCGCGCGTGGAAGCGGCGGCACATTAGCACTCCTGCGTCTCTCGCACCACAGCACAGCAGCAACCTGTGCGATGGCAGGCGTGCATAGAGTGCCTGACACTGACTACAACCATATGTGCAAGCTAGATGTATTTATACAAGTATGGGGTTTGTGACTTGACCCTGGAACATGAACCCTGGGGAACCAAAAGAAGGCGGGGCTTGGAGGTGTGTTGTGTGTGCCTCCACTCAGCGAGAGTCCGCTGTACTGCCGCAATGGTGCGCCGCTGCCCGGCAGCTGCCTTGGCCTCAGCCAGCCAAAAGCGCGGCGACGCTTGCGGCGCGCCATGAGTGGTTTTCACAGGAAGAGTGCGCGCCTTATCCCGCAAACGTCAATTGCCGTTCGTGGGCAAGGGGCACTGTGAGAGAGTGCCGTCCTGCGCCTTGTGTGCGTTCCAACATGCTTGCTGCCTACTACTGTGCTTACCCAGCAAATTCTTGCAGCTACGCCCAGCGCAGTCAGCGCTCTGTTTGTTCGGTCCATAGCGTGCGCTCCCGCTCCCTTGCAAGGGGGTGGGGGGGGGGGGGCGCCGGCAGTTGGCTGCCTTGCCGCTGCCTCGCATGCACACAGAGCGGTACCGTACAGTACAGCACTGCCCGCATGTGTGACACATGGTGCCCTCACGCCACCCATGTAATTCATATTGCAGTACACCACGCCCTTTGCAGCATGCATCATTTGCAAATACAGTCTTCCCCCACTACAGTGAACCCATTGGGGGTCGGCGGCACGTTCGCTATAGCCGGTTTGTTCGCTATCGCGAATAGTGACATTTGGCAGCTGCTGGTTCGCTGTGGCGGGGGACGTCACAAAATCCAGCATTAGAGGGCTGCTTTGCTCCGTATGCCAACAGCCAGATACCAAGCAAGTGATTTTTATACCAAAGTCAGCTCAATGGGGCCAAAGGGATGGTAGACTGCCTTGCCGGCTGCCCCGCCGCAGCTTGCAGAAGCTGCGTATGTCCAGCTGCTTGCGTTGCAGCAGGGACGCCACAATCGCCCTACTAGGACCTGTAGTATCAAGCCGCTCCTGCATGCTGGCAAGCACATTGCCATCTTCTGGCGTGAAATGCCAGGGTAATCGCGCGCCAATGAAGCTGCTGAGGCCAGCTAAGTACGCCAGGGCCTGGTGTGGAATGTGTTGACCCTAAACCCTGTTCGCACTTCGCACTTCGCGACCTTTCTGATGTACTGTCAGGTTCAGCCTTTTTGGCTTGACAGTGGCCTCTGCAGACATGGCTCAGCCCAGACTATTAGCACTGAAGTGTTAGCAATTGTGGCAAACAGCACGTGAAGATCACTGTGATGTCACCAACTGAACCTGGGTCAAGCCAGAGTGGGCGTCACTGCAGCGCAGGTGACTGGTAACACTGGAGGGTCATCAGCCAGACCCTCCAGTTGAGCAGGGTGCGACCGTCATCAAGCTTAGAAATCAGCTCTGTGAGCAGTGGCAGATGCTGCAGTGAAAGGGGGTATGGTGCATACGCAGGAGCTGTTGGCTGCCTGTATGCACGTGGCCCACGCGTGGCGAGTGGGCCCCACGCATTCCCAAAGGCACTGGCCACAGCGCGCCTGCATACAGTGAATCTGAGAGGCCTTTGGCGTTCGCTATAGCCGTAGTGAATATTCGCAGTGGCGGGGTGGATTTGTGTGGCGAGCGATTGGGGGTAGCGGCGGCGTTCGCTGTAGGCAGGGTTTTCGCTATTGCGGGGTTCGCTGTAGCGGGGGAAGACTGTATCTTACCCATTTACCATTCAACCATGCGATGGCAGCTTCTCTCTATGTATAATCAACTGTAGGTTGGGCAGCTGGATATGCTCCCCCCCACTGTATGTCCGAATGGTCAGGGAGGCGGCCCCCTGCGTTGATTCTTGTCATGCCCGCAATTTTCCTCGGTCTTGTTGGGCCATGCTCAATGGATCTACAAGCCTTGATTATGTGATACAGCATAGTCACTGCAAGGATGTGCAGAGATTGTATAACATAATTTGCCATTTGTGCAGATCTTTCGTGTCTTTCAGTCGTGTACTACAGCTCCATCAGGTCACATGGGCAGCGTGAAGCCTTACTATACCGCACCCTCTCCACCAGGAAAGCAGTCCATCAGAAAGCCCCGCCACAATGACCTGTGCCTGGCTGGCTGCCTCCAGCCAGCATCCATATTGCTTTTGAGTGCATGCGTTCCTTTGCATGCACACCGCTCTAAACGCCACAAGCTGTTCAGATTATTGTGACGGCTCTACAACACAGCACTGCAGGCATGCTGCCATTAGCAGACGTGGCAGCACCGGCGACTGCACAACAGCCTAGTTGGCGTGTAATCTTCTCCGCAGCATAGCATCGGACACCAATAGCTGCCTGGCGGCATCACTGCTGCAGCCAGAGCCCATTTGGCGGTCTGAAACCTCATTATCGATAGGGTTTTGGTGGATGGATGAAGGACCCGGAGATGGAACGCTGCCTCTCCGCGGCCCCGTGAAATCCTCCCAATCAAGGTGAGGTATGACACACATGCCAAGCATGAATGACACAAAGAGAACGCTGAATAAGGAGTAAGGCTGGCTGCAAGGAACAAATGAAATTCTTGCATTGTGTATCTAGACGTGTATACATGTATGATGCGTTTTTCAGCCCACCCATATGGGGCCCTGGGGGACAAACATAGAATTGCTTCATCTGCACTGCATCGTAAGGTTTACATTCAAGCATCAGACTGCATCAGACTGCTTCAAATACTTCCTGACTAGTCCCCCCCATTAAGCCCAGCACAAAATGCAGATATGTCTTGTTTTGGTGATGGACCTGTGGTATTTGACCATGCCAAGGCGTACCTAACAGGCGCCGGAGCATGCAACCGGGGTAAGGAGCTCGTCCCCCAACTGCGCACTGGCTCCCTCCCCCCTGCCTCGCACACAGGGAAGTTCAGCCGTAGCCGGCGGAATGACCCCTCTGATACTTCTCACTATTGCTGCCCTGTCTGCTCAACTGGAATTGAATCAGTGTCTCATTTTTTATTGGACTGCCCCGATTACGAATCAGTGCGTGGAGAGCTGTGGCGGCGACCGGAGTACGAGATGGCGCCTGAATGTGGGCATATGTTGCAGCAGATGCAGATTGAGGAGAAAGCTTACAAGTTGCTTGACTTTGATTTTCTTGGTGGCTCTGTGCTTGCTGATATTGTTGCCCCTTATGTGTATGCTTGCTGGCAGATCCGTTGGAAGGTTAGGAATGAGGAGGTCCGCTCTGATGAGCACGGGGCCGATGGCAGTGATGATATGGCATGAGTAACTTATCTATCTATCTATCACAAAATAACGCAGCACCGGCTGCCGGTGCGCGTGTGTGTGCGGGCAGCCTGCTGGCATTGGCCACCACAACATCAATTCATCAGTATTGTAGCAAACGGATTCCGGACAAAAATTGGGTTCACCATAACCAAGGGTTGACTGTACTGCAACAGGAGAGACAGCAGGGTGCCCTACTCTGATGGACTCTGCGGAGTGCCTTGAAAAGTTGCCTCGAGCAACAATGAGCTTCCAGCCCACGCGATGGCCAGCACATCGCGCGCGGCCTTGGTGGAAATGTGGCCCCACAGCGACTAGTCGCGCTCGCTTGCCGCACTGGTGCAGTGCATGCCACTCAGCCGCCGAGCCACAGCGGCCGGCACGTCCTGGGGCGTCATCGTGACCCCCTCGTGACCC
>NW_014008819.1:3130-4855 GCF_000611645.1 Monoraphidium neglectum | reverse complement strand
CCCACCCGCCCCGCTCTCCACCCTGCAACAATATAAAACCTCCCCCCCTTTCCTTCCCCCCAAAGGTTGATGTGGTGCGCTTCATCAGCCTCTACGTGCTCTGGAACATCGGCTTCACCCTGGCCTTCTTCACCATGACGCGCGGCACACTCTACGTCACAGACACACCGCCAGACAAGAGCCGCAACACGGGACCCATGGCCGCGGAGGGCTCGCAGTGCGTGGCGCGCCGCCGCCCTTGCGCGCAAAGACTGAAGGGGCGCTGCGCTGGATGTGCCGGGCGCGGGGTGGGCGCCTGCACGGCGTCTCGCCGTCGTTCCCTTATGATTCCTGGTCGCTACCGAGCGCTCCTCTCCGGACCCTTGTTTTTCTACCAACTCCCCGAACCTCTCGATCCCCTCTGAACCCCTCGCCGCCCCCCTCACCCCCAAACTCAAACCCTAACCCCCCCACCTCAGGGGTGACCCCAACGTGGGTGCGTTTTCCAACATTGCGTGGGGCATGATGAGCCTCATCAACCTGGGCCTGGGCCTGGGCCTCTGGGAGTACGGCTACATATGCAACCTCGACTACGAGGTAGGGGGGGGGGGTGCGGCGGGGCCGTGTGTGCACCTGTCCTGTGGATTTGGTTTGTGAAGGAAACCAGACCTCAGAGGGGCACATATCGGATGACCGCAATCATCCATGACGGACCGTCCTCCGCCTGGCATGCTCGTCCTCACCCACATGACCCAATACGAGCGCAACCCCCTCCCCCTCCCCCCCCAGGTCACGAGTGCGTTCTGCACCATCTACTACCTGGCCTACATGGCCACCAGCGTCAACCTCCTGCTCAACCTGCTGACAGCCATGATCATACGCACATACAACGCGTCACAAAAGGAGGCCGAGTCCCACTGGCGGCGCCGATGGGCCACGTGGGTGCAGCGGAGCGGGAGGGGTGGTCTCAAGTGACAACGCGCGCGTCAGGCGCAGCCAGAGGCCCGGACCTCCTTTTGCTTGCGGGGGCCGCATGGGCCAGTGCACCCCTGACCTCTCACCTCTGCAGTCGACCACTCAAATCTCAAGGGCTGCCGCGCCGGCCAGCCTGCCTTCGTCCCAGCGCCATCGCTATCCCCTCTCCTTTCCCCACATCCTTTACCCTCCCCTGCACGTCCCCCTCCCCCCCGCAACAAACACAGCTACGTGATCAAGGCGGAGCGCCGCATGCCCGCCAGCTGGGTGCAGCGGCTGAGGCTGGGGCAGCCGGCCTGGGACCCACTGACGCGACGACCACTGTACAGGTGCGGCCCCGGGGGCCTGGGGCCTGGGGGTCCTGCGCCCGCGGCAGTCGCACGCACGGTGGTGCCTGGCTCTCACCAGGCGCTTGAGGCCCAAACCGCACCCAGGCTGCGCCTTGGCTCGCCGCCCCGTGTGCCCCCCGTCGTGCCCCACCCTCCCTGCGTGGTGCTTTCGCGTACTCTTGACGGTGGTCGTGGGCGTCTCAATGCGAGCCCATCACCCCGCGGCCCTCCTCCCTGCCTTCCCCCAACCCCCAACCCCCCCCCTCTCCCCAGCCACGTGTTTGAGGAGGTGGACGAGGACCGCGGCAGGAAGGAGGACAGGGGCGCCCTGGACAGCCAGATCAGGGCCGTCAACGAGCTGCTGGAGGGACTCAAGAGGCAGAGGGGCGCCGGGGGCGCGGGCGGGGGCGGGGGCGGCGGCGGCGGCGGCGCATCATCGGCT
>NW_014008819.1:0-2209 GCF_000611645.1 Monoraphidium neglectum | reverse complement strand
GCCGACCGGGGATCGCCGGTGGTTGCTGCCTCGTAGAATGGGTGGGTCATGCCGCGCAGCGACGTGCGACGGCGGGCCTGGGCAGCGAGGGGCATGCGGGGCATGATGGCGGCGGGAGGCGATGCGATGATCAACCCAACACCAGTGGCTGTTGCTGCAGCGCCGGGCGCGCGAGCGCGCCAAACAGCCATTGTTGACCCAGGCTGTCCTTGCACAGGGAGCTTGATTTTTTCCCTCTGCTTCGTATGATGGGGGTGGAAGTTGTTTCAACAGCAGCGCATTTGGCAGGACATGTCTGGTCTGGATGTTGTCGGGATTGAGCTGAACATAACACCTCGCAATACGCTGGGCTCACCTGATGAGGTCGCTGATGTCAATGTACTAATGGATTATGTAATGAAATGGCGTGCGTGACACCAACTCTGCAAGTATGTGTTTGGTGACCAGCTCAGCACAGAAGTCACAAGGAAGGCCTTAGCACAATACGGGCGGAACATGCCAGCAAGAAATCGGCAGGTCCGCCATCCTTTTCTGATCTTGTAATCCACCCCCTCCCAGGGGTCGCACATCGTCGTCAGTGGGCTGGGCCCCCTGATGCAGCTCAAATGATCGTATATCCAGCAAGGCCAATGAGCCGTTGCTTTTGGCAGCTCCAGGGTTCATATGTCCTCGGGGCGGGAGTATGAGAGCAGCTGCAAGGCCGGACGACCCCTGGCTCGACACGCGCGCTTTCGCGCCCATGAGTGGAGCAAAACCGTTGCACTTGAATGCTGGCACAAAGGTGACATCGCGTTTGGTATCAAATCATCTACTGCACCTCGCTGCTTTTACATACAAGCCTTCGCGTCTGATCTTGTGGCCTGTTGCTGGCTTCACGCGACGCTGCACAACTCCCTCGATCTGTGCCGAGCTGCTTACAACTACTCAAAGTGCAGATTAACTAGGTCCTTTGTCTTATATCAGCATTTCATTGTCACAGCAGATCGCACTTGGGCAGCAGCAATGGCAGACGTCCTGAAGGAGACGCAGAAGCTCTTCGATCAACTCAAAGTGGGTTCTGGATTAGTCAGCTCTGGGACCGGGGTCAAGTGGAGCTCGTCGGTGCATGGGCACCCAGCGCCGCGGCAGTGCGTCCTGCGCAGCACAGAGCTGAAAAGCAAAGTTGAGCACACCTGCTGTGGAGGCATTGCAGCACAACAATACCATGTGCCATGAATGCCATGCAGGGAGCCTATGACAAGAAGAAGTACGACGAGGCGAAGAAAGTGTTAGCGCAGCTCAAGGTAACGACCTGCCAGGGACAGCCTTCACCGCCGCCTGGCAGCAGCCCCGGGCAGCGACTTGCCGGCTTGACGGCTCGAAGCCGCTATGAAAGCGATGGATCTGCCAGCAGTGTAGCCAGCATGCTCACAGCTCTTGTCCCCATTCGCAACGCCCAAAGTGCAGTTGGTCCTCTGGCACAATAAGCCCCCCCTGCGCCCCCCCTCGGCCCGCCCGCAGCTGAAGCTCATCCAGCTCCCATCGCTGCCACCCAACAGCGCGGCCGGGCCCACCGCAAAGCAGGAGCTGACTCTTGCACGTGAGTTACTCGTCGCACTGGGTGGTTCTTCACGGTGCAGGGGAGGGGTGGGACAGCGCGCCCCACCCAGTGGTGGGTGCCTGTGCGCCACCAGCCCGCCGAGCGTGTAGGGTGCAGCGTGAGGACGTCGATGATGCAGCGCGTAACATTAAAAGCAAAGGGCATTTCCGGAGTAATGCAGCTGGCAAAGTGTCGCCTGCTTCGGAAGGCGCGTCCCCACAGCATGAACAGCACGCGGTGTGCCGCGCCTCTGCCCTCTCCCTCCCCCTCTACGCACACACGCCCCTTCTTTTCGTCCCCCACACCCCTGGACCTGTCTCAGGCGAGGTCCTTGAGGCGGCGGTGCTGGTGGCCCTCAAGGCCCACGACGAGGCGGCGCTGGAGCGGGCCTTCGTGCAGCTCAAGACGTTCTACGCGGACACGCGGTGCGGGGTCGCGGGCGCCTGGCGGGTGGTGGGGGCAGGAGTTGCGCGGGAGCTGCCGGCAAACTTGAGCTGGCGCAGCAATCGTGGACATCTGCTGTGCCCCTCCTGCAGTTTTCGAGGAGAGTGGCGTCCAGCGCTAGCCAGCGACCGCGGGCGGGCTGCGATTCGCCCCCCGACCCTGGTCTGCCCTGCGCCTGTCCACGCC
>NW_014008820.1:0-3936 GCF_000611645.1 Monoraphidium neglectum | reverse complement strand
GAGCCGCGCCGCCGCGCTTCCTTCTCAGCTGCCGCCGCGGGCGCTGCACGGCCCCCTCCTCCTCCTCCCCCTCCTCGTCGTCCTGGCCCCACTCTGCCTCGAAATCATCAAACTCTTGCTCGGGCTCCTGATCATTGTCCTCGGCAGCGCCCTGTGCCTCCTCGTCGGTCACCAGCTGCCGCCTCGTCCTAACAAGGCGACGCCCGCGGCGCGCGCCCGCGCCGCCCTCTGGGCCGTCGTCATCCGAATCGAGCCTGCGCCGTACCGCGCGCCGCCCCTCCGCCGCCGCGCGCCGCGGCTGGCGCGCGGCCGAGCGGGTGCGCCTGCAGCCGGCGGGCATGCTGCCGAGCGGCGCGTCGAAGCCGTTGGCGGGCAGCGGGGCGGCGGGCGTCCTGTTGGCGCGGGGGACGGCCGCCGGCGTCTTGGCGTTGCGGCCTGGGAGCGAGGTGACAGCAGAAGGTGCGCATTCAACACCGCTTGTGCATGCAGTTGAGGAGAGTCTGAGCAGCCCCAGCCCCCGCAGGGGCAGCAGCAGCAGCAGCAGCGGCAGCGGCAGCACGATGCTTGCTCTATGCGTGGACAGGCTGCAGCACGGACAGGCGTCCTTACCACAGGGTGCTTGCGTGCCGACCGACTCGAGCGCCCGTGAAGACGTCCAACAAAACCCGACCATGGCACGAGCATGAGCACAAGCATGCAAGCACCGCCTCACCGCGTTTGCGGGCGGCCGGGAGCTGCTCCTCAGCCTCGTCCTCATCCACCGCCATGCCATCCTCGTCCTCCTCCTGATCCTCCTCCTGACCAGCCTGCTCATCCTTGACCAAGCGCTGTCGGCGCTGAGTCTGGGGCGCCTGAAAATTCAGTGCCAGCAACAGGAGAGAGAGTGTGTGTGTAGGGGGGGGGGGGCAGGAGGGTGTGCACGCATGCGCACATGCGTGCCTCTCAACTGGGTCCACACCGGCAAACATTTCGCGCGCCCTCGCCTTGCGCGCGTGGCTTATGTCGAGGCGCGTCGCGCTCATGCAACAAGATTGAGAGCATCTGCTGTTGCTGGGTGCCGGCCATGCTTTTGCTGGGTGCCCAGCAGCTCAATGACACGCACACAAAGCCGCTCCATCATCTCATGCACCAACACCCTCACGTTTAAGTCGATGTTTGCAAGCGGCGCCCTGGCATTGCTGCCGCGCGCAGCTTCGCCGCCGTCCCCGTCAGCCGCCGCCTCGTCCGCGGGGTCGGCACCCGCAGGGCCCCTCCGCGCTGCGGCCACGGCATCAAACAGCTTCTGGCGGATCGAGAAGTTCTTGATGTCCAGCTCGTTCTTTAGGGTGGTCACGAACACCTCGAAATCATCTGGAATGCCCAGCAGGACCGCCCCCGTGAGGTCCTCGTCATTGTCTGCCAGCTTCTGGATGACTGCGCCGTGTTGTTGATTTTTGGTGCAGACGATGTGAGTCACTCGTATGCAGGTGTTACGCTCATCGACAATGGGTCATTTTGTTGCTTTATACAGCAGTGAGACTCAACTTTGGGTGCCCCACGTCGCAGATGCCCACAACCGCCACGCACCCCGACAGGCAGCATTGGGCAGCCGCGCGGCCAAGGTTGCAAGCGGCGCGTCATTACGCACGCGGCTAGATGCCTGCAGCGCCGATGACCCAAGCAGCTCCACAGCCGTCCCCTCACCCTTCTCGACCTCGTGCGGCGTCAGCACGCCCGCCATCCAGGCCTTGACCCCCTCGTAGTCGGTGTCCCGTGAAAGCGGCGCGGCGCCGTTGTTGACATTCGCCTCAGCCATCGCTCAGGGACGCGCAGCGCGAGCGATGCACAGTGAGGTGCCTGGAGATACTCCGACGTGAGCCTTGCAACGGCTCGAGCAAGCCGCGCAAGGAGTGTGCACCGTGACGAACTCAAGATCGCCGATCAGGGGCTCAATAGCGCATTTGGGCGAACCACAGATCGAAGCAATTATAATAAAAGCACTGCAGCTTGGTTCCAGGTGCGCTTAGCATCCCAATTTCGAACTCGGGGTGCTGGTGATCCCGTGTCACCCGGTCATGAGCCAAGTTTGATCGCCGTAACGATACTATGATACGGTAGCACGACAGCAAAACTGTCTTCTTGGTCGGTCAGGTCGGCGCAGCAGCATGGACGGCATCCATTGAGCCGGGGCCAACTGCAGTACTGCACGTGCAGCACTGCAGTACACAAGTGTCACACCTGGCAGCACAAGCATTTATCCAAATTCCACGTGCCCCGGGCGCCATTGTATGCACATCAGTGGTGCTGCCGCATGTTCTAGATTGGCGAAGGGCGACTCCTGCTGGCTAGCATGCCCAGCGAGCAGCGGCGGTGCTGCTGCATCATCGCTGGCCAAACTGCTGCAACCACACCCCAGCATGCCGCCGCGCCAGGCACATGTGACGATGTGACGCAGCGGCGTCTGCTTTAGCGCCCAACAGCACCGCACGTCGCGCCTCGATGCCTGCGAGGTGGATTGACGGTCAGTGCGTGACTGTTCAGACAGCCTTTGAGGGTGCAGAGCCGCCACCACGCAGGGACGGATGCGTGTGCGGTGTCAGAGGACGTGTTACTGTACAACACGGTAGCCTGCACACAGACCAGGACCTTAGCAGTTGACTGCTTTTCCAGGTGCCCACCCAACTGCACGCCAGGTCTGCTCGGCCTGACCGACACCGCCGCGTGCCGCCGGCTCATCTCGTCATCTGTCGCTGGCTCACTCACACAATAGCTAACCGGGCCTTGCTCAGGCCCAGGCTGCCAACCAGGAACTGCCCACAAAACATGCGGCTTGTCCATCAGTTATCTTGAGATTGCAGCATCCCGCAAAGAGTTGTTTGTGTGCACGTATTAGATGTTGTTTGCTTGACCATTGTCACCAATATGCACGCTAGCCATATGGTGACACGATGACGACCTCCTCATGATGCAGGCTACTCCATGCTGGTACTGTAGTGACACTGTTGTTACCATCTTACGTACCAACACTGGTGTCATCGCTCTTGTTGTTGTTGTTGTTGTTGTTGTTGTTGTTGTTGTTGTTGTTGTTGTTGTTGTTGTTGTTGTTGTTGTTGTTGTTGTTGTTGTTGTTGTTGTTGTTGTTGTTGTTGTTGTTGTTGTTGTTGTTGTTGTTGTTGTTGCTGTTGTTGTCGTTGTTGTTGTGGCCAAGGCTGGTGTGCCCGAGGCTGGTGTGGCCGATGCTGTTGTGGCTGAGGCTCAGGCTGTTGTGGCTACGGCTGGCGCTGTTGCCAATGCTGGTGGTCATGATGGTAGGATTCAGTTGTGGGTGGTGGTTTGGATGTCAGTGCTACCGTTGCTGCGCGGCTGCTGCTGCTGATGTAACGGCCGTTAGAGCTGCGAATGCTGCTGGCTGGCTGCTGCCAGCTGCTGCTGTTACAAAAAGTGCGTAGCTGCTGCTGCGGCCGCTGCCGCAGCTGCTGCTGCCATAGCTGCTGGCAGCTGCTGAAGCCGCAGATGCTGCGGCGGCATCTGCCGCGGCCGCAGCTGCTGCTGCTGCTGCTGCTGCTGCAGCTGCTGCCTGCAGCGGCCAGCAACTGCTACCCGCATCCTGCCCGCAGCAGCCAGCAGCTGCTGCCCGCATCGCAGGGCAGCAGCTGGCTGCCCCTGCTGCCGTCACTGCTGCTGCTGCTGCTGCTGCTGCTGCTCCTGCTCCTGCTGCTGCTGCTGCTGCTGCTGCTGCTGCTGCTGCTGCTGCTGCTGCTGCTGCTGCTGCTGGCGGTGGTGCTGCTGCTGCTGCTGCCGCTGCTCCTGCTGGTGGTGATGCAAATTTCACTGCTGCACACGCAGTGCGAACTGCTACTGCGAAGTAAAGGTGTGTGCAAAAATCACGGTTTTTTTTGATTTGATTTGTTACAATCGTCGCAAAAATCACGGTTTTTTTTTGATTTGATTTGTCAC
>NW_014008821.1:0-3937 GCF_000611645.1 Monoraphidium neglectum | reverse complement strand
CCCGCCGCGTCGGCGGCCCGCGCCGCGTCGGGCGCGACGGGGCCGGGGAGGGGCCCGCGTGCGCGCGCGCCGTGTGCCTCGTCGCCGCCGCGGCCCGTGCCCCTCCTGAGGACCTCCGTGCAGCAGCCCTGATCCAATGACCCCATGCAGCCCCCGCCCGCCCCTACAACCCCACCTCCTCTTGACAAACGTCGAGTCGACCTCTTCAAACCCGTCGTCGCTGCTGTCGTCCCCGCCGCCAGGCGGCGCGCCAACCGCGCAGTCCTGCGCCGTGGGCTTGTCTGCGAAGCCCTTGCGCACGCGCCAGTAGAGCGCCCACTGCGCGACGCTCCAGGCGGGTCCGTAGTCCTGAGTCGCCACGTCCCACGTGAACACCTGGCGGGCCACATTGTGTGTGCGCACGCGCGCGCGCGTGTGTGTGTGTGTGTGCGCGCGCGTGTGTGTGCTTGCGTGTGTGTGCTTGCGTGCGTGTGTGTGTGTGTGTGTGTGTGTGTAAGTGCACTTTCGTGGGGGGGGCCTCGCAAACGAGGCAGTTGAGGCGCAGCCGCGGCGGAAGCCGGCTTGGCTGGCGTGCAGGGGACCGTGTGACAGCGGCCCTGCACCGACGGCACCCGGGCCCGGCGCCGCACACGCACACGCGCGCGCGCGCACCGCGCGTTCGTCGTTTTCTGATGCATCGGTGGCGCGGCGCTCAATGTCGTAGTCCTCCGGCAGGCAGATGCCCAGCGGGGGGATGAGGCCCGACACGTCACCCTTGACCAGCAGCGGCGCGCGCAGGCCGCCGCCGCGCAGCAGCTGGCTCGTGAAGCCGCCCGGGCGGTGGGCCTTCAGGCGGGGCGCGTGGGGAGGGGCCGCGGGGAGGGGGCGGCTGTGAGGGTCAGCGCGGGGCTGGCGCGCTGGGGCATGGGGTGGGGGCCAGAAAGTGCGCCTGGCCACCACGGCGCTGCCGCCGGTGCAGCGATGGCAGGCCGATCCTGGGGCAGGGGGCGCCCCATACCTGCACATCTGGCTTGGCGTAGCCCGTGAAAGAGAGCAGCCGCTTGCCCAGGGCTAGGTACTGCCCGCCGGGCTCTGCGGAGCGGTCAACACGGCGCGCGCGGTCGCGTGGGCGGGGGCGCCCGCGGTTTAGGCATCTTAGTTCTTGCGTGTGCATTACACTCACACAGGATGGGGAGCTGGTCATGGCTGGGGCGTGGGACGACAAGCAGGGCGACAAGCCTCGCAGTGCAGGACAGTGGAGGACGGACTCGTGCCGCTGCAGTGGTCACGACGCGCTTGGAATAAGTTGTGCCACTCACCATCTTCCGTCAGCCGCGAGCGCCTCGCCTCGACGTCCTCGCCGTGCGATGCACACCCAGCCCCTCCACCGTCCTCCTTGCGCTCCATCCTGGGCACTTGATCACAAAAAGTTTATGACATGTTCAAATCACTTCCGCCGCGCTGTTCAAGCAGACAGACTGGGCCGCGGCATGTGTATCTCTGAGTATCAACGTTGTTTCCGCGCCATCAAGGCGTCTGTATGTGGTGTACCGACAACACGCATGCGCCTTCATGCATGCCAGCGCCGAGTGTGCACCGTCCTCAGTTGATCCGTATGCCGCCACAGGTGCATGTCCAATTCTGACAGGTCGGCAAGCGTCGAGTCAGGTGTTGCAGCGTTGATCACCACGTGGTCCGCCATTTGCGACCAGCAGCCCTTGCCAATGCTGCCCTGCGGAAGTTCCCAGTGTATTACTTTCCGATTTGCGTACAGCGTGGCGCAAATGGCACTGTCACTATGGCGGCGGCGCCCGCACGCTGACCACAAAGCCTAAAAAACCGTCACAGAGGGGCTGGGCGCAGCCAGGCGCGCCAGGCCGGACGCGGGGTTTGAGACGGTGATGGGGAGGAAAGGACTGGGGAGTGGCAACATTGCGACGACGCCCCATAGTTTCAAAAAGCGCATGTGTGCGTACGACAGGGGGTTGGGGGGGCAAGGGAATAGGTGTCGCATGCATGCACGCAGGGTCTTCAGCAATGATGCAAGTGTCGGGTGAGTCTGCAATGCGCGGGGTCAAGGGCCGCATGCTGCGTGTGTGGGCGGCGGCGACGCCCCCATACAGAATCAGTGGAGTGGCCCCGTCGGCAATTATATCTGTTGTCGCTGTTGCAAAATGGGGCAAGGGGATCGAAGGAAACCCAAAACAGGACAAACAGAACGGGGATGGGCACCGACGGACAGCTTCAAGATTCTCACACACGCCCGCCTGCCGAACCCACACACTTGTTCACGGCAACCTCTGCGCCAAAGGGCTGCACAAAGAAGCGGCGACAGTAAAGTGACTCTGCGGAAACTCCCGGGTGGCGAGGCATGGTGATTCCAGCCGCGTGCCCCGCGGCCCGCCAGCCACCTGCATCGGCGCGCATGCCATGGGGGGTGGGGTGCATTCGCCAGTGCCCGCTGCCTACACGCCACCGCGCCGCACGCGCTGCAGGGACGGGCGAGGCCGGGGTCGAGGACCCCGCCACGCCTCAGGGCGGGCGGCAGCATTTGCGGCGGAGTGCAGCCGCCACAGGCGGGCCTCCCACAAGAGATGCAGGCTCCCCGTGCGGCGACTTCGCGCCGCATTACTCCGCGGCGGCCGCGCCCCGCGGCATGGGTCCGCTGCTGGTGCTTCACCCCAGGGGGGGGCGCGGCGGGTCGATGCGGCAAAGCTGCCTGGCTAAAGGTTGTTCTTGAGAAGTTTCTCTGTCTTAACGCACTGTGATGCATGCCGCGCTGCAGCTCAAGCATGGGCCGGCCCCGCAGGCACCCCAGCCGCGCCGGCCACGCCCTGTGCGCGGGTGCAGGCATCAGCCGCCTCTCCTGCTGCCGTCCCGGCAGCCGGCGCGGCCGTCTCATCAAAGCGACAGCCCGCCGACGCCCTCGACGGCCGCAGCCGCGGCTGCCGCCGCCGCCGCCGCCGCCGCGGCCTCGGCGCCCGCGGCGCCGCCTCCGGCGGCGCCGCCGGCCTGCAGCGTCACCCACAGCTGCACCCCCGTCAGGTGGTCGCCGTCTTTGACCACCGTCGCGGCGTACGCCTGCACCGCCAGCCTGAGCCCGTGCTGCGTGGCGAGGTAGTGCGCCGCGTGCGCCGCGGCCATCACGCCGTTGGCGACCGCGGTCTCGCCGAGCGCCAGCACGACGACGAGGCGGCCGGGCGCCTCCGTCAGCCGCGCGGTCAGCGCGGCGCCGACCTTGGCGTGGCGCGAGTGCGCCGACGCCTTGACCTCGACCGGCGGCGGCGCGCCGGGCGGCAGCGCGGGCCCGTACGGCGGGCCAGCGTTGGGCGCCGCGGCCGGCGGCGCGCCGGGCGAGGCGGGCAGGACGCGGAGCGCGAGCAGGGCGCGGCTGTGGTCGACGTCGCGGAAGAGCGGCTCGAAGCTGACGACCAGGCCCTCCGGCTGCAGGAACCGCCCCGCGGTGATGCAACACTTGACCGCGGCGTGGATGCTGCTGTTGCCGGCGACAAGCAGCGTCGGCCAGTCTCGTGCGCGCAGCGAGTGGGCTATCTTGCCGGCAACTGCGGGGCGGGTGTCCAGAAGAAGGGAGGGGGCCGCATGCAAGCGGCGACATGTCGGCGGGTGGATGCAAGCGCGATGATCGGCTGGCGGGTGCTGAGGGCCGGCCGCATGCATGCAGGGCTTCGGCCTTCCCGCCCAGGCGCGGAGAGCACGGCAATCTGGCGGCCGCTCTCCCGCGTGCAAAATGTGGGCAGCTGCCCGTCCCCCTTGTGCCCTTCCCCAAGCAGGAACGAGGCCCTCCAGGCCGCAGCGTCGCCCCCTCACCTGCCGGGATCTTGCTGGCCTGTGAAATCTTGACCGCGTTTGGGAAGCCGGGGTCCTCAGACGGCAGCCGCTCGGCGGCTGCGCCGTGGCCCTTGCCGGGGACCACGGGGGCACCCGCCGCTGGCCAGGC
>NW_014008822.1:3061-4162 GCF_000611645.1 Monoraphidium neglectum | reverse complement strand
CCCCCCATGTGACCCCCAGGACACCATGGGCCCCCAGGTGGCCGCCCACATGGTGTTCACGGGCGGCAGCCTGCAGTCAGTGCGCGCGGAGGACGAGCCGGCGCCGGAGACCATCCCGGAGCTGCGGGCGCCGCTGGTGCGCGCGCCTGCCTAGGACCGCGCCCACAGGGCAGCCGAATGGCCGCGCCACGAGCACGCGTCCCGCGCGCGCCCTCCCCCGTATCGTTCTCATCAACACAACCGATCGCCTGAGTGACACAACCTGCCTCGATACAATTTCCTCACATCCCCCACCTGAATCCTTGGCTGTTTTTGAACCAGCTGATAGGTTGACACCCACCCAGCCCCTTGAACCAATCCTGACTATCGAACCCCTGATCAAAACAAACCCCCCGATTGCCATCCGCCCAATCGTCGCATTGCGCCGCCGCGCCAGGCCCTGGAGGAGCGCGTGGGCGGCATCCTGATGCGGATAGAGCAGGAGCTCGACGACGCCGAGAAGACCATCGGGGAGCGCCTGCACGTCATAGACCTCGATAATGACGGCCTCATATCAAAGGGCGAGCTGCAGGAGGTGAGTCATGTTTTCGTTTTTGCGCCTGGTGACTCACCGCCCCGGCGGCAGCCGTCGCAGGCCGCATGTGAAACAGTCGCACGTGTTGTTCTGGATGAGTGCACGCGTCTGCAAGGGTTGCGTGCGCACCCCGAGCCGGGGGCGGCGCCCGTCCCCGCTGCAGGCGCTGCGGGGACTGTTTGGTGTTGGCCTGCATGCCATCTCTCTGGCCGGGCGTCGTCGCGCCTTCCAGACCCGTCCAGCGGGCAAGTGCAGCAACAACTATCCGATCTAATCGCGACACTGTGTCAGGCCCTGCGGTTTTTGAAGGCCAACCTGGATGATGAGGAGCTCATGAGCCTGCTGGACAGGTGGGGAGGCCAGGGGGTGGGAGGGTGTGCATTTTGGAATGCGTCTTGAGGGGGCCGGGATGCTGCCTGTGTGTGTGTGTGTGTGTGTGTGCGTGTGTGTGTGTGTGTGTGTGTGCGTGCGTGCGTGCGCGCGCGCAAGCTCGCCTGCGGGCATGTGTCTGTCTGCCTGTGTGTGTG
>NW_014008822.1:0-2837 GCF_000611645.1 Monoraphidium neglectum | reverse complement strand
GGGGGGGGGGGGAATGGTTTCCGTGTATTACCCGGCCGCGAGGGCGTGCAGGGAGTCACCTAGGGGCTTCCTAAGCAGCTCCTCCCACACATTACGCGTTCACGCAAGAGCCATACTTCGTTGCATCACCGCTACCGCCACCCGCCCCCAACTGCCCCCAACCGCCGCGGCGGTTTTGCAATAACAGCCATTCACGACCCGCCACTTTTTCCCTGTTTGACCTGTCAACAGGATGAACATCAAGGCGGGCGGCGGCAGCGACCAGCCGCTCATCAGTGTCAGCGACCTCATCAAGCTGGCAGAGCCCAGCAGCGGCGGCAGCGGCAGCAGTAGCAGCAGCAGCGGCAACAGCAGCAGCGGCGGCAGCCGCGGCAACGGTGGCGGCGGCAGCAGCAGCGCGTCCTCGTCAGCAGCGGCGGCGGAGAAGCAGCCGGCGGACACCGTCAAGATTCACACGCGCTGAGACGCACGCCCCGGACTGTTTATGGGATGTCAAGGTTGGTGTTAGAGCGCGTTGCAGCTTGCCCTAGAGCGCCTGGTTCGGTTTCGAGGGCGGTCGAGGCCTTCCTATTTGAGCCTTCCGCTTCGCCAGTGCCATTGCATTGTCTGACCGTGTTGCTGGTAATTGAGCGCAGAGTGATGGCCCTGCGGCTGAAGTTGTCCCAGCCCAGTCATCGTGAATTGCTGACTGTGCAGCTGCCAGGGCTCAGATGTCAGGTCGGCGGTCAGCAATGGGCGGGCGCGGCGGGGACATTGGGGGACCCAACATGCATGGGCGCGGGGGCGACGCCGCGCGACGGTAGGGAGGCTGACGGCAGCAAGCCTCCGGCAGTTGATGCAATCGGCGCGCGCTCGGAGCGCCCAGCCCAAGCAGCGCCGCGACCATTCGTGCCCAGGAGGCGCCCCCAAGTGGTGGGGCAGGCAGGGGGAGCGTTGCGCAGGGCGCAGCGGCAGGCCAAGAGCTGTGGATTTGCGCAAATTCGCGCGGCTGCCACTCGCTGATGGCAGCACTGCGGTTGAGGCCGCCACCCAAAGGTTTTGTCGGGATGCAGCGCGTGGCGATGGCGCCGGGGCTTCTTGCGGCACGGCTGTGCACGGCGTGCGGTGCGGCAGAGGCGGAGGCCGGGCGGGCAGCACGGACGCGGCCAATTCAATCCCTTGCGAGCGCTGTCTATTGGCTGCTGCGCCGCACCGATTCGGTCGTGAACGGAGGCGATCGCGGCGTGCGGGGGGTAAACAGCGCATTTGTGGATGAATGTTTGAGCGGAATTCGGGCGCAGGCTGTTGCTTGATATTGGTTCCTGACCACTGTTGCTCTCACTCGGGGGCAACTCTTGATGATGGTCAACGGGGGAGAAACTGCTCCAAGTGTGAATGCCACACAACGGTTGGCGGCGGCCATCGGGCACTCAGGACGGGGTCTGGCGTGCAGATGTGCTGGGTGCGGCTGGGCAAGCATGTTTCTGGACCGCATTTGTGGCCTGGCCGTTGGTCATGGGCGGGCGTCGCCGCTCGAGCAGCCTACTTTTCCGCCGCTCCACCTCAAGTTGACTGTTCCGTCAGGCCGCTACAGCAGGGACGAGCATCTCTCCGTGACAGACATCTGAATGAGGCTGAGGCCAACACACCACGCAGCCGTTGGCCCTCTTCCACATTCTGGACTCGTAGTCACATGCAGTGGGCGCCCAGGGTCACCCCCAGCGGCCACCTGCACGGCGGCATTGTCAGCGCGTGCAGGTTCCCTTGGCAAGTAGTCGGGATCCATCCCCTAGCAAGTCAATATCTCAAAATCGTCCGTGACACCTCCCGGTGCCTGGTCTGCGTTAGCGTGGTTGATCATTTCCGTAATCGGCATCCTGTAGAACGCGATCGCGTTCTTGAAATACTTTAAAGTATCCTGATCCTTTTCAAACGCGGCTGGGTCGAGCCTCGCACTTCGCGGCCGCGCTGTCATTGATTGCCCGGCCATGCCGCTGCTTCGCCGCACCACCGCCGCCGCGCTCGCCGTGCTGCTGGCCGCCGCCGCAGCCCGTGTCCTCACAGCCCCCCGCGCGCCGCGCCGCGTCCAGCACGGCACGCGCCGCCTGGAGACCAGCCCCGGCGCCTCGGAGGGCTGGTTCGAGGTCGTCTCGCGCGACCCCCAAAGCTGCACCTTCGACTCAGGCGCGCGCTTCGGCACGCCCGGCTTCTCGAAGCGCTTTCCCGGTGGCCCGCCGCCCCACATACATCCGGATGCGGACGAGTGGCTGACTGTTTTGAGGGGCAGGATGGGGTACAGCGTGGGCGGCGCCCTAGGCAGCATCGGCGAGGGCGAGAGCGTCACCGTACCAAAGGGTGAGCCCATTGCGACGCGCATGCACTTGCCATCAGCACCCATGCTTTGCATGCAGCAATTACGCTGATCGGCTGATGCCGCAGCGCATCATGGCATCTCCGCTGCGTCCTCCCGCATGGCACAACCGCCGCCCGCGCCAGGGCAGCCGCATAGCCGCCAGCCCGCCGCAGCGCTTATGGCCCTGTGCTGCCCAGTGGGGGGCAGCGCCACGCAGCGCCTTGCTGAGCTTGCTTGGCACGGCAGCTGGCGCCACGCGGCCACATGCCTAACGCCATCAGCGGGTCTCCATGGGTGATCGCTACAGCATGCAGCAGCTGGGCGCAGCGTTCGATCGCCACGCCACCCAAAAAATCCCTGCCGCTGGGGCGCCCAGCCAGGACGCTCGAAGCTCGGACGGGGTTGAGTAGGGGCGCGCAGCCGCCCCCATTGCGGTGACTTAAGCAAGGCTGCACTCCTGCCCAAACCGGCGCCGCACGCCGCGCCGCTCGCCTCATGAGCACCC
>NW_014008823.1:0-3940 GCF_000611645.1 Monoraphidium neglectum | reverse complement strand
GGGGCGCACGCGAGCGGCCGCCGCCGCCGGGGCCGCCGGTCGTCGTGGCGGGCGCGGTCTTGGGCGCCGGAGCCGCGGGCTCCTGCCAGCCTTCACTGCCGTCCTTCTTGTGTGAGGACCACCCCCAAAACCCAAATACAAGCCCTACCTTCTCCCCTCTCCTCCGGTTACGTCCCCACCCTCCCACAATCACACACACACACACACTCACACACTCTCTCTCTCCCCCCCCCCCCCTCTCTCTCTCTCAGGCCCTGGGTGACGAGCTGCGCGCCAAGTACGAGCAGACCAAGGCCGAGGTCCTGCGCATTGGGCGCACCACGGTGGGCGGGCGGGTGGTGGGACGCACAAGACTGTGTGTGTGTGTGTGTAAGAGAGAGAGAGTGTGTGTGTACACACGTGTAGGAAGCAGGGTGAGCCGGGCGCAAGTGAGTTTGATGTCGTGGCCAATCGATGCGCCAGGGTGGGGGACGGGTGCGGCCTGTCGCCCAGGCGGCCTCGCGCGGGCCCGGCCCGACCCCCGGGAAGCTGCCCGTTTTGTCGCACCATCCCTGCCCTCCGCGGGCCGCGGCGCTCTCCGCCTGCCCTCTAGCGCCCCTAACAAAAGCGCCCGACACAGGCCCGCTGACCTCCCCTTGGAGCCGTCCCCACCCACCTGCCCCTGTCAACAACCCAACTACCACCTCCCCTGTCCCCCCCATAACAATCGTCCCTCCCCCTCTGCAGAGCCTGCTCCAGAGCAGCAACGGCCCCAGCCTGGGCAACAGCGGGGCGGAGAACCGCGCGCTGACTCCCCACGCTGACCTGGACGAGAAGATCCGGCTGAGGGACCCCTACGTGGCCCCCCTCAACGTGCTGCAGGTGGGGTGCTCGATTTTTGGGGAAGGAAAGAAAGAGGCACGCGTGTGCGGCAGTCGCTTTCTTGTATGTGTGTGTGTGTGTGTGTGTGTGTGTGTGTGTGTGTGTGTGTGTGTCATCCCCAACCCCCCACCCCAAAACCCAAAGGAACGGCCCTGCACCACTCGCGGTCGACCCCCGGAACAGCAACACAGCTCCTCTCACCCGCCCTCCGCCTCCCCCATGCTGTCCCTGCCCCCGACTCGCCCCTCCTCTTGGACGCGCGCGCGCACTCGTGCGCGCGCGCAGACACACACACACACACACAAACACACACACACACACACACACACAAACACACACACACACACACACACACAAACACACACTCCCAAACACACCACATCTCTCTCATACCTGCACACGCACAAATCCTCAATCTCTCCTCTATACAAACACACAACACTCTTACACACGCACGTGCGCCCCGGTCACCCCCCCCCCCAGGTGCTGGCTCTGCAGAGCCTGCGGTCCTTCCACGAGGGCGGCGCCCTGCCCGACTACGCGCGCGACTACAACCCCTCAAACCCTGAGGTCATCGACCTGCTGTCGCGGTGAGGGATTATCATACTCACTCGAATTTTGTTCCGTGTCATCGCTTCGTCGGGTTGATGCTTGCAGAGCCCCCTCACAAGCACTTGTCGAGGGGTGCTGCGAGGTCGTGACTCGAACCAGTGCCCCAGGCGGGAACATCGGGTTTGGGGCGAAGGGCATATCTTGGGGGGCGCAGTGGCGCGGAGAGCAGGGCCGGCCGCACAGAATGGGACCGCGTGCGACCTGCTCTGCGCCCACAAGCCCCCCCACGCAGCCCGCCCGCCCCCGGCCGCGCCAGAGTGGGCGGGCCGCGCGGGTATGGCTCTGTGCGCTTGTTCCCTCAGGCGTAACCTGTGACTCATGGTTACGCCCCGCGGTGTCCCCCCCCTCCCCAAAGGGACCCCAACCAGAAGAAGGATGAGAAGCACCCCTTCCAGGCCGCCATGGACGACTGCCTGCTCATCTCCATCAAGGGCATCTCAGCGGGCATGCAGAACACCGGATGAGATCACCCCGAGATCCAGGGGCACACGCATCACACGGGGGCCGAGGCGTGGGGGCTGGCAAACGGCATGCTTCACATGCGCTGGGGCGCGGAGGCTGACGGGCGGCATGGACGGCGCGGGAGGAGGCGTGGAACCTCGAGGGGGGGCGCGGCGGCGGGCTCCCGCCCGGCCCCAGGGGCGAGGGGCGTGGGCCGGCCCCTCGCTCGCGCCCCGGCTCGTCCTGTCTGCTCGCCTTCCGCAGAGATCTTGGGGGTGTGGATGGGGGAAAGGTGGAGAAGAAACGGGGTTGCCTCAAGGCCCCCCGCACAGGCTCCTGTTGCTCGGGGATTTGCCACGAATCCGCGGCGCGGCGTGGAGGGGCGGGCGCGCAAGCACCCCAAGAGGTGGCACCGCGCCCGGCTGCCGCGGCTCTGCGTGCACGGAGGGCGTGTGTGGTGTCTGGGGGGTTGTTGGTGGTGAATTCTTTCAGCAGGCCGGCGCTGTCTCCTTAACAGGCGGCCACCGACGGCGGCGCGGCTGAAGGGGGAGGGAGGGCGCTCGGGGCCTTTGCAGGGGCTCAAGCGCGCGCTCCAGTAGCCTGGCTTCCATTGCCCCGCGCACGGCCGCTGCCGGCGGCGCCGCCTCTCGAGCCTCGGCTGCGCGCCCACACTCGTCGCACTCTGCAACCCTGCACTTGTATGAGCCTTGAATCACAAACATTCCACCCGCGCGGGTGAGCGGTCTTTTTTGGGGCAGCTGCCGCCGTATATGAGTCAATAACCTTGGCCCATTCCGACACGGGGGCTCGAACACGCCTGCAGGCGCGCGTGCAGCCGCGTATCCGCGCAATTCTCGCCCCATGTAAACTGTACGATGGAAGGGCGTCGGGCGCGGCGCCCCGCGGCCCTTTGTCAGCGGGCGGCGACCAGCAAGGGCGTGCCGCGGCTCCGGCGCTGCCGGCCGTCCCCGGTGGTAGGCGTGGGCGGGTGCATGCGGCAGGGCGCGGGTGCGGGCGGCCCCGCCGCTTTATCTTGGGTCCCTTGGGGCCGAGCGCGCCCGCGAGCACAGCTGCGTTTGCGTCCGATGGGCAGCAGCGCGGTCTAATTGCAGAGGCGGAAGGAGTGTCAGTTGGCCGCGCACCCACACGACCCCCCCCCCCGCCCCTTGAGTGTTTGCAATAGTCACCTGACAGGGGATGCGGCCGGCTAGCATCAGCAGAGGTCGCTCTCAGTGCGGGCCCCACCAACCTGCCCCCATCCCCATCCCCATCCCCATGGCCAACCCCACCCACGGAGGGCAGGCGGCCGGGCGGGGGCAAGGTGTGTATCAGCCGTGCGACAATCCCTTACCTCTGTAGATTGCCGCACCCCGTGTTGTGGCGCATTGAGACGTTTTGGTTGCGTCAACTGGTGCTGCCCCGGCGCGCCCGTGCGCGCACCTGATCCCGTCCCGCGCCGCTGCGCCCCTGGCAAGCCATGATTGTGCGAGTGTGTCCGCCTACGACGAGCTCCTCATCGCGCTGCGCCATGAACATCATACACCTGCAGCCTGCAAGGATGGTGGTCGTGCGAGCTCAGCCCGGTCGTGGCCGTGCCCAGCCCAAGCCGTCGGACAAGGGTCGCGTTCCTTTTAAGAAGCAGCAGCAAAATCAGAAGCAGAGGGGGGCGGGCAGGCAGGTGGAGGGCAAGGACAACACTGCGGGTGAGGGCGGTGCGGCGCGCGCGACGCGCCCCGCAACACGGTCATGGCAGTCCTGCCCCGCCCTGCGCCCAAGATTACCCTATGCGGTGTCCCAGCTATGCTCGTTGTCGCCGCATGTGCCTCATACTCACCGAAACCCAACAATCCAAATCTCCCATGTGGTGGCACCCGGCGCGCGCCACGGCCGCGGCGCAGCGGTATTGGGTGCCGGCCTCGCCGGCCTCGGCGGCGCCGCCGAGCTCGCTGACCTGGCGGCTGGCGGCGTAACTGCATCTGCTGCCTCTGGCGCCGCCGACGCGATCGCCACCGCCGGCGTCGCCGCC
>NW_014008824.1:0-3937 GCF_000611645.1 Monoraphidium neglectum | reverse complement strand
GGCCCGAGCCGCGGCCCGAGCCACGAGTCGCTGGCCGCGGGGGCGCGCCCGCCGGCCGCGCACGACCTCGCGTCGCCGCGCAGGGGGCGGCGCCCGTCGCGCGGCGAGTACCACCACCAGCAGCAGCAGCAGCAAGCCCGCAGCGGCGGCGGCGGCGCCGCGAGCACCTCCCTCCGCATCGTGCCGCTCTACGGCGGCGCGCACGCGCAGCCGGCCGCGCCGGGCACGCCCGGCCACATAACCTCGGACGGCGCTCCCTTGGAGATCACCGCGCAGGACGAGGAGCTGGCTCGCGGCCTCGAGCGCATCGCGCGCGCCGCGGCGCGGCAGCCGGCGGTGGTGGCGTCGGGCAGCCACCTCTCGCAGCTGCTGCTGGCCGCGGGGGCGCATGACCACAGAGAGCACGACGAGGCGCTGGTGCACGGCTTTGGCAGTTAAGAGAGCCCGCGCGCGCCCGGCGCCGCGTGGGTTTGGGCCGCAAACACGCGGCTACGGCGTCCCGCGGGGGCCCGCGGGGCCGCCCGCCGGAGTCGCGGGCCGCCGCGGCCGGGCTGGGGGCGGGGGGGGGGGGGGCTATCGTGTCTAAACATCATAAGACGAAAATGGGGGGCGTCTGCTGGATATCAGGGGCGGGGCCCAGTGAGGGGTCCCCCTTTTGAAGAGTGACAGCCGCGTGCACGCCCTCGCGGCTCGCGGGGCCGCCGCCACCCGTCAGGGCCGCGGCGCCTAGTGGGGGGCTGGGGCTCCTCTGTGCAGCGGGGTGGGGAACCCCAGGCCGCCTGCACCTTGACTCAGCACGGGGGTTTTCGAACGGCGGGAACGGCGGCAAGAACGACGCGCTTTGTTTTGGAACCGGGGCCAAAGAGGTGGGCCGACGCTAGCGACGCGGAAGGGGTGCTTCGGGGTGCTTCCTTTTTCTTGCGCCTGAGGCGCTCCGACCAGCCACACCCTTGGACTCGACCACCGGCCGCATTGCCGCCCCTTTTGCCACGCAATGGCGATCACGACACACGGCCCAACATATTCGACACCCTCTTGTCACGCTTCTTTTTTGCCCCTCAGCACTTCTTTGCGCGTGGGAGAATGGGAGGGCCGCACCGAACTTGTCGGCCCCGGCTTTGTCCCCCCTTGGAGCCATTGCTTACCGCGCAGCGCAGGCGCGCGTCGTCCGTGCGTGCGCCCAGCGAGCGTCGCCGCGCCGAGCGGGGCAGGCCGCTCTCGGCCGAGCCTGTGTCGCGGGCCCGACGGTGCGGCGCGCGCGTGGCGGGGCGTCTCCGCCCGCATCCGCCGCCGGCACCACCTGGCTGCGCTTGTCCCTGCCTTGTCTGTATGTTAATGATTCCCTGCACGTACCACTCGCACTCCCTGTTATTTTGTGCTCCTGTCCGCGCCTTCTGTTGTTGTGGCGGGCGGTGCTGCGACTCTGGCGCTCGCGCGCCGCACCGCACGTGCATAGGGTGGGCCGCCCGCGCCGCACTTGCGCACATCACACCTCCAAGCGTGCCGGGCACGGCTGGCGGGTTGGTTTCAGGGACCCCCAGGACCGCTGTTGCATCACCACTTTTTGCACTTGATCGGCCGCACCAGGTCGGCGGTTCTTGAAGGCCGCCCTCCCTCGAGCATTTGCACCACAAGCTCACCACATCAGTATTAAATTGAAACACATCCACATCCTCAATGGCTCGCGCGGGCCAAGCGCCAACGCTGCCTCGTCCCAGCAAACGGTCAGCTTCGCTTCCGTCCAGGCTCTTGCCAAGGGGCTTGGCCCTGACTGAGGGGCGCAATCGAGGTACTTTGCAGTGTGAGCAGGCGCTGAACGCTGAGGTCAAGCAGAGTGGTATAGATGAAGTGCGTGGGGCAAAAGATAGCAGGTGAGGGTTGAGGCTTTCCTGTCAAGCCTCAACCGTGCAGACCATGCGTGCAGACCATGCGTTCCCATGAAAAGCAACAGGAGGGTGCCTGGCAGTCAGACCCACAAAACATTGCAGCATGAGTCAGATGAAGGAACAAATGTGTGCGAACCAAAAGCTTTTGATACACAGAACGACGCGAGCGCTGCGTGCGTGGTGCAGGTCCTGCGCAGTTCCTTGTGGTTGCAGCGATATGCCAGGGCGGTTGGCAGAGTAAGGCGCGAACACCTGTATCGCATCCCTTTTTTGGGGGGACAGTGCAGTGTCGCTCGGTTGCATTGGAAGATTTGTGGCATGGTTGTGAGAACGTCGGTGTGTTGTACCTTTGCATCATACCAGTCACAAGGGTCGTCAGTGTGCCCCCCAAAGGACTCTTTCCTCCCCTCCCCCGGCCCCAGCTGGCGGCGTACAAAGTGTGTGCCGACCCCGCCTCCAAACACCCCGCCGCAACGACCGCGCTGCCGTGCTTGCCGGGCACGCACGCACGCGTGCGCCACATCACTGCCGCAGGGTGAACCCCGCTATTGTGGCGTTTGTCGCGTTCAGCTCCTGAGAGAATTGCACCGTCAGGCTGCCCCCCTGCAGGCGATACGCGGCGCCCGGGCTGGCATACGCCGCAAAGGGCGCCAGCACGCAGAAAGCGCCCGCCGCGTTGCCCCCGCCGGCCGGCGGCGGCGCGACGCCGCCGTCTGGGCCCATTGGGTACGCGGCGAGCACGCCCGCGCCATTGGGCGCGGCCTTGGCGTAGGCGGGGATCGTGGTGCTGATGATGAGCAGCATCTGCCGCCGCGACGGCGCGGGCGCCAGGACCACGCTGGTGCCGAAAGACAGCAGGGTTGACTTCTGGTCAAGATCAGAGATCGCAGTGTCGCTCAGGAGGGCGGTGTCGCCGGCGGGCGTGACGCTGAACGTGCGGATGGTGGACTTGTTGGTGAGGATCTGGATGCGGGGGGAGGGCGCCTCAGATATGGAGGGCGCGCTGCCCTGGAAGCCGTCGTTCGCCACAACGCTGCGGGGCGCCGCTGCGGATCCGCAGGGTGTGGGTTGGGGCAAGGGCAATGGGCCATGTTTGGCGGGGCGGTTGCGCGTCACCTCGTGCTGCAATGGTGTCATATACACATAGAATGTATGCATATATATACACATATGTGAGACGCTATGTGTATAGACGGCGCCCCGCCCCAGGCGCGCACATAGGACTGGGGTGGATTTTCATAGTCCTGCGCCCGTCGCAAACGGCGGTCGCGGACCGGCGGCTGGGCGCCGGCCGCGCTCGCTGGCCGCGCCTCCCGACAACGCGTGGACGCCGCACAACCCCCCCACCCTTCATATAAGCGGCTGCCCCCGCGCCTCTCCGCTGCACTCACTCGAGCCCGAGGTCACGTCCCAGACGGACGCCTGCAGGGCCGTCCCGTATGCGCTCCCGTTGGTCACCAGCATCACCGCCGTCGCCCCCGGCAGCAGCTGCAGTGCAAACGTCGCGCCGAACGTGTTAGTGTAGTACGCCGGCCGCGACGCGGCGACGCCCTGCACGAGCACCGCGGGCGGCTGCGAGGCGGGCTGCCCGGGCGCGAACTGGAGGGTCAGCAGGCCGACGCCGAGCGAGGAGTTGGCGGCGTCCTGGTAGCCTGCAATGAAGACGACGTAGTCGCCGAGGACCTTGGGCGTAGCGGTGGCGATGATGGCCTGGACAGAGCTGCACACGCGTATAAAACAGAAGGGGATTGGGGTGGGGGGTGGGAGGCGCGCGGTGTGCACCATGAGTCACCGCAGCCTTGCGGCTGCGGGGAGATGGGTCAGGTGGCGGCACACTGCTGCTGCGGCGCATGCGCAGGGGGTGTGAGGTCAGACCAGGAGGAGTGGGTTGGGCAGGTGCGTGCGGGTGCACGGACCGGACTCCCAGCTGGTGCTGTAGAGGCGAATGTCTGCCTGCGTGTCAGCGAATTTGCAGCTCTCTACCGTAGCGCGCGGGGGTATCAAGGCCGCAACGCAGGGGGCGGTCGGCTTCTGAGCAAGGGCACCTTGCC
>NW_014008825.1:0-3941 GCF_000611645.1 Monoraphidium neglectum | reverse complement strand
CTGCTGCAGCTGGCGCTCTGCGGCGGCGCGCTCCTGCGCGGCGGCTGCGGCGGCGTGCTCGGCCTCGGCGGCGGCGGCCGCGGCGGCCGCGGCGTCGGGGCGGCTGTCCGCGCGTGGCCTTGGGCTGCCTGCATATGTGGCACAACGCGGCACCGTGCAAGGTGCGTCACTATACGTTTTGTTGCCCAGACAGACCGTCACATCCCTCGTGCACTTCTGTCCCCAGCACCTAGCCAGCAGCTGCCTTGGTTGTGCGCACCATGTCTGTGCTGACGACACGAACATAAGCTGTGACCACACCCCGCCCGGATGCACACACCTGCACTCACTAGCTCCACACAAAGCACCATGTCCACTTCAAATAGCTCACCTGCACCAGCCAGCTTGGCCTCAAGCACGTCCCTCATGCGCCTGATCTGGTGAGACAGATCCTCCCGCTCCCGCCTGAGCCGCTCCACCTCAGCAGCCACCGACGCCAGCCGCTCCGCGGTGTGGTCCGCTGCCTGCTGGTGTTGATGCGGCGACTGCCACTGCAATTGGTGCTGCTGCTGCTGCTGCTGCTGCTGCTGCTGCTGCTGCTGCTGCTGCTGCTGCTGCTGCTGCTGCTGCTGCTGCATCAGCTGCACCGCCTCCGCAACAATTGCCGCCGCGGCCGCCTGCACGCCTGCCGCGCTGCCGCCGTCCCGCGGCTCCACACAGCAATGGAGCACGGCCCCCGCTGTCCCCGCTGCTGCTGGCGCCGCCGCAACCGCAGGAGGAACAGCGCCGCCGCCCGGGCCGCCGCGGGCCTCTGCCAGGAGCTCGTAGGTTTTGACGCTTTTTCGCGCCCGCCGCAGCTCGTTGCGCGCGTGCTTCAGCTCGGCCATCACCTCCTGCAGCCGCGCCCGCAGGCACGACACGTGCGCCGCAGACGCCGCGGCGTCCCGCTCCAGGGCGCCATTGGCATTCGCTAAGGTGTCCTGCACCGGAGAGCGGGCGCATGGGCGGGCAAGGAGGTGATTGGTGGCGACAGCATGGGGGGGGAGTTGTTTGTGGCGCGGGGGCACCTTGTCAATGGGCGCCGCGTCCCGAAACCCAACGCCAGCACTTGTTCCCTTCCTTGCTGCATCCCGCCGCGGCACTTGCGTGCAAACGTTCTCTCGCCCCTGCCCCTTGGAGTCGCCCGCGCGCAGCCGCTCCTGCCGGCCCGCATGTGATGTGGTTGACGGCCCCTTTGACTCCCACAATTCCCTCCTCGACCCGACCCGCCCCCTGCGCCCCACCACCTGCACGTGCAGCAGGTACTCCACGAGCAGCTGCGCCAGCCGGAACGCTTTCACAAAGTTCAACTCGCTGAGGTGGCGGGGCTCCTCGGCTTCCAGGTCGCCCCATGCTACGGCGGCGGCGACGCGCTCCAAGGCGTCCACGTCGGTGTCGCGCACCTGGCGGTGTTTGCCGTTCAAATGGCGGCCGTACTCTCGTGCACGCTCGGGGTGACGGCTGCTTTGCCGAGCAGAGCGGCGGAGTTGCCTCAGGTGCACTGCTGTGGGGCTGGGGGTTCTGAGGCGCGGCGGCCTCGCAGAAAAGGAGCTGCGCAGCTGCTCGTGGCGGCTCCGGCCCCGCGCTCACCACTCTGTTGACGTCAACGCTGTGGAGGAGCCGCCAATCGATGCGGCAGCGCTTGCTCTCAAACCTGAAAGGCGCGCACGCCCCGGCGGCGGCGCCTGCGGCGCGGGCGTCCGGTACCACCAGCAGCGGGCCCGCTGCTGCCTGGTCCCGCGGTCCCAACGCAGCACCAGCATCCAATCTGTGTCCATGCCGCATCTTTAGGCGGCCGGCCACCGGGTTTTTTGCCAGGCCCTTGTCGGGTGCGCTGATCAGGCGGAGGGCGTGCGCGCGCCCTGGTGCACGCGCACCCCGGACAGTCAAGCGGGGTTGACCGCCCGCGCCAGGCTATAGGGAGGATGCCACTTGTTGAATACTAGATAAGGGACTGTTTACCGCTCGTGGCTCACGTACTGATGCTCGCAAGTCCGGAGTTCGGAGATCGTCTTGCGCGGCATGAATGTGGGATCACGGACGTTTGCATTTTTGAAAAAATAGTTGAACTACGTAAATTTGTTTCTGGTTTGTGCTATACACAGGAAAGTTGGGAGCGGCAAAGTGGACACCCGCTACGTAATTGGCAGCACAGCCGCTTGGACAGCCACCAAACTTGAAAATAATGCAAGTCGTGACAAGCGTGTCCTGCACCAGCTCCTTGGACGCTCCACGCGAGGTCTACACCCACCAGGCGTATGATTCTCCTGCGGCCGCCACAGGTTGCGACTCATCACCGCCAAAGTCCCTACACCGCGACGTTTGGCAGCTTGTACAGGGTTCAATTGCACAGCACGCTACCTTCCAAGAAAAATCTTACGCTGGCAGGGCTGGGCAGGGACGTTGCAATCTGGGATAAACCAACCTTGAAGGGGTGATGATTGCGCGCAGCAAGCAAGCCGGGCAGTGGGACACAGTGCTGCCCAAGACACAGAGGAAGCGGGTGCCAGGTTAATCGCAGTGTGACAGGTAAATGCGGAGCCCTGTCATGCACGTCAGCCTCCTCCTGCGACCCTCATTACGAGTCGTCCATTATTCCCACGGGCGGGCGAACCAAATGCACCCCGCTTGCACGCCTGGGCGGCCGCCGTGGCCTCTCTTGACTGCGCACGTCATCAAATCGATACATTGCATAAATTGCTGTCGATTCAGGCTTGAAGCAGCCCCCATAGTCAGCCACAACAAACCGTGGCACGCAACCGGCCGAGCAGGTCCCATGCCGTTGCCCTTGTGCGGGACGCTTGGTAATGTGCGATTGGAGTTCCGCGCAATCCATGTGATCCTCATAATCGTTCACGCGGGGTTAGTGGAGCATAACGGGTGGCCGTGGAAGCGCAGAACCTGGGAAGGAGCCTCGGTGCGAGCAGCACGAAGGGGTCATCAGCATTGTCGAAACAGAACAGCGGGCATTCCGTTCACGTATCGCAGTACCCTTTTTGCTCTTTTGACGGCGAGCTCTCCCATATATAGCTCTGTTCCCGACAATAGTGGCCCGTGAGCCAATTTTTTTGTGCGCGTTGGCACCTTCAGACCGGCCCTCTCTGTTCACAAATATTTTTTTTAGGTCACCCGACATCATTAGAGCCTGCCTCGACGTCGGCCTTGAGCGCGGCCCGGGAAATAACCCGCGGCCCTGGTGTACGTAGTATGAGGCGCAGCGGTCGTGAAAGTACCCCACGCGATTGCCTCGCAGTGCGTACCATCATCCGTCGCGCCCGCACGCCGCTCCGGACTATGGGCGGCGGGTATGGTGCTGGCGGGTCGGCCAGCTCCCGCTGCGGCGGGCACGACGGCAGCGGCTGCTCCAGGCATCGATCCGCATCGGCGTGCTGTGGCAGCAAGAGGGGCACGTGCGCCGGCAAGGGCCGCTCGGCGCGCGGCGCCTCCGCCGCCGGCTTCCTCGTCCATGGCGCCAACTGCCCTGTGGTCGGCGGTGTTGACGGCGGCCACACAATGCCCCGCGCCGGCGCCGACGCCTGCGCCTCCGCCGCCGCAGCCGCCCGCGGCCCGCTGCACCGCAATCCAATCCCCGCCGCCGCGGCCGCCGCCTGGGCGGCCCCCGCGGCGCCGCACGCCGCGCCCGCCGCCACCCTGCAGCAGCCGCCGCAGCCCTCCACGTCAGCAGCCCCGCCCACAGACTTCGCGGCACTGCCTGCAGAGGTCATCGCCGCCATTGCGGCGCGCCTCCGCGACCCCGATGACCGCGCGGCGCTTGCCTCCTCTTTCTCCGCCGCCCGCGACGCCGTCGCCGCGTCCACCACCTGCCTCACCGTCCCCGCCGCCTGGCTGCTCGCCGGCGGCGCCGCGCCCTGCGGGGCCGCCGGCGCCGCGCTCGCCGCCGCGCTGCGGCGCCACGGCGGCGC
>NW_014008826.1:3657-4433 GCF_000611645.1 Monoraphidium neglectum | reverse complement strand
ACCCTCCCCCCCCCCCTTTGACAGGACACCCTGATCCGTAACCTCCCTGTGGTGGTTTATGAGGAGCGCGAGGGGCCCAGCGTCAGTGATGAGCTGGCGGAGGCCCTCAGGGTGCCCCAGAAGGTGAGTGGTGCGCGCACTTTTTTCCGGATTGAGAGGGCCCGCTGCTTTGCTATGCCGCAGTCGGTCGGGCTCTGCTCTCTGCACTGTTTTTGAATTTGCTGCTGCCCCTGCTGCCGCTGCCGCCGCCGCCGCCGCCGCCGCCGCCCCCGCTGCTGCCGCTGCAGCGGCTGCTGCTCGGGCATGAGCCGTGCGTTGTGGTTGTGGTTGTGGACGCACTGACTCTGCCGTGCGCGGCTGTTGGCTGTTGGGGGGAAGCCTGCCACCGGTTGCCTCCGCTAGCAACAAATTACAGGGCGGATGCCGCAGGGGTTGCGCCCCTGTGTCGCAGTTGGCGGCCTGGTGCCAACCAACACGCATGGCATTTGATCAGAGCGGCCCGCCTGCTATCCACAGCCGCTTGTTTGCCCCCCCCCTTTGCAGATCGTGGATTGGTCGCCCTCGGACTACCTTCGAGACCTTGGGTGGGTGGCGACACATGGTGTGGTGGTGTGTGGTGGTGTGTGTGCGTGCGTGCGTGCAATGTGCGCGTGCATGTGGGTGTGCGACACACATACACAGAGAGAGAGAGAGTGTGTGTGTGTGTGTGTGTGTGTGTGTGTGTGTGTGTGTGTGTGTGTGTGTGTGTGTGTGTGTGTGTGTGTGTGTGTGTGTGT
>NW_014008826.1:0-3165 GCF_000611645.1 Monoraphidium neglectum | reverse complement strand
AGAGAGAGAGAGAGAGTGTGTGTGTGTGTGTGTGTGTGTGTGTGTGTGTGTGTGTGTGTGTGTGTGTGTGTGTGTGTGTGTGTGTGTGTGTGTGTGTTTGCAAGGGAAGGGTGGGATGCATTGTCGCGTTTTTCTTGATCCTGCACCCAACGCCCCACATATGCGTGCGCGCCCGCATTCGCGCAGTTCTGCGTCGTGCGCACCACCACCGGCCACGAGCCAACGCCATGCTGCCCCACGCCGCCACTTCCTCCCGAATGCCGCCCTTCCATTCCGCGCCGCGCGCTCATCGCGTGCGCTCGTTTGCAGGTACAACGAGCAGAGGAACGGGGACCAGCTCGTGCAGACGCCGCCCGCCGCGAGCGACAGGCCTGGCGAAGGGGAGCAGGCCGAGGGGGAGGAGGAGGAGGGCGGCGAGGAGGCCGAGGCGGCGGCGGAGGGGGATGAAGAGGGCAGCAAACAGGACGGCGGCGGGGAGAAGGAGGCCGAAGGGGATGAAGAGGACAGCAAGGAGGACGGCGGCACCGAGGTGGCGGAGGAGGGGGCTGATGAGGGCGGCGAGGAGGACGGCGGCGGTAAGGACGCGGCGGAAGGGGGTGGCGAGGGTAGTGGGGCGGATGAGGCGGACGAGGAGGAAGCTGCAGAGGGGGACGCGGGGGGCGGCGAGGGGGATGGGGGCGCCGAGGAGGCAGAGCCATACAATGAAGACAGCGGCGACGCCGACGCGGACGCCGACGCAGCCGAGGAGGAAGAGGAGAAGGGCGCGGCGGGGGACGCCGACGCGGACGGGGACGGCGATGCAGAGGCCGGGGCCGGAGAGGGGGGCGCCGAGGCGGATGCATACGACGAAGAGGATGCCTCTGGGGCGGAAGGGGGCGGCGAGGGCGCCGACGGAGGTGCGGACGCCGACGCGGGCGGCGAGGACGGCGGTGCCGAGGCGGAGGCTGATGCTGAGGAGGGCGCGGAGGCCGATGATGACGGGGAGACGGCGGCCGGCGGCGAGGACGACGCCGATGCTGCAGCGGACGAGGAGGGCGGCGGCGACGGAGGCGAGGAGGATGCAGATGCTGCTGCAGACGAGGAGGGCGGCGGCGGCGCTGATGACGTTGACTCTGCAGCGGACGAGGGCGGCGAAGGCGACGGCGACAGCGGCGCGGACGGCGCCGAAGCTGAAGCGGACGAAGAGGCCGGCGGCGGCGCGGACGACGCCGACGCTGCAGCGGACGATGAGGATAGCAGTGACGGCGCCGACGCCGGTGCCGAGGACTCTGCAGACGCCGACGTCGGCACCGACACTGCAGAGGAAGACGCCACAGCGGACGGGGATTCCGAGGGCGCGGACAGCGCCGACGCCGACGCCGCGGCGGACGAAGACGCGGGCGCCGACGCCGGCGCCGACGGGGACGCGGACGCGGAGGGTGATGTCAACGCCGCGGATGGGGAGGCGGAAGAGGGGGCGGATGAGGGGGCGGTGGAGAGGCGGCTGGCCTGGCGGGCGCTCTGAGGTTAGGGTGTGTTGGAATGCAGGGGTAGGCCTGCTGGACGCGCCTGGTTTGGGGGCACGAGCCTGGTTAGGGGGCTACAGTTTGTGCAGAACCAGTGTTGTGGTGTGCGGCGCCACACGCCAGCAGCTGAGAATTGTGGCAAGATGCTCTTTGATTGCAGCTGTATGTGTTTGTGCTATTTTAGTTTCTAAGTCTAGCTGGGCAAGTTATGTACTGCTGACTTTCAATGTGACATTCACAGATGCTGGAATAGCCACCGTGAATTTTAGAATCTTGCAAAACACAAACTCTGTAACTGCACAACTCCATTCAGTAAGTCACCCAGCAATATCCACAGCAAGCAGTATCCAAGACTCCCCCCATCGCTATGCGTGCAGCGCTTTCTGCCCTTCACCCGCCCACTCGACGCCCCCACCTGTGCAGCGCCAGGCCGCACTTCCCCTTGCTACAGCGCCAGCGCCCCTATTATGTGAATGCATGAATTCCCATTGCCCCGCCCCCGGGGCGCGACATCAGCCGGCCATCCATCCGCTGGATTCTGCTTAGGGGTTACAGCAGTTTGGCGATCAACCCAAGCAGACAAGCTGGGAATGCAGCGCTTGTGCAGCGCAGGTGCCAAAGACGACGGAGCGTATCATGCAGATGGGCGGCCAAAGGGGCCAGTTACTTGTGAGCAACGCAACCTCGGGGCGGGCAGCGATAAGCTACCAAGGCAGTGGGCCCTGATGCTGGCTGCATGCATGATGGCTGCCTCGGCCGACGAGGAGGAGTCGGCCCTCACGCCCACGCCGCTGCAGGACGACCGCGGGCTAGTAGCCAACAAACGTGCATTTCGTGGCGCCCGCGGCCGCCGCCTTGAAGCCCAGGGGACACTGCTCGGGGGTGGGAAGGGGGCCGGCGCATGGACGACCTTCGTCAGATGCTGAGGATCGGCGGGCGCTAGGCGGCTGACATGGGTATCTAGCAGGGCGGCAGTCGGGCTGTCGATGACAGGCGCTGTCAGTTGAGGCGGTCTGGATATCCGGCGAGCAAGGCAGCAGCCCCCCGATCACGATCAGCACTGCGACTCGCCAATGAATGCCCCTGTCCGCACCTTTATGCAAGCGAACGCGCCGCTGATGGGGGCAAAGCTGCCGGCCGGACAGGGCTGTCAAAGTGAGGGCAGGGGCAGGCGTGCGGCACGGGGGGGTGTCGGCCGCGTGCGTCAGGGACCGGCATCGCCAAAGCCGCACACAGCTTCGGGCCCGAGTTCGCGCGCGCCCGCCCTGTACCGCCTGCCAAAATGCGCTGCCATGTCCGCAACCCGCGACCGGCGCCGCCCTCGGGCCGCTCGAGTTGGTGTCGGTGCGGCCCTTGTTTAGCACTCACCACGCACGCCTTTGAACCAAAGCTGCCCGCGTAGCTGCCCGCGGCGCACTTCTTGCAGGCCGCCTGGTTGCTCGCGCGCGCGTAGCCGGGCGCGCACAGCATGCACTTGAGGGCTCCCAGCCCGGCCTCGCTGCCGGCGGCGCAGGCCTTGCAGCTCACGTTGCCGCCGGCGGCGGCCTTGAGGATGGTGTTGCCGATCAAGACAGTAGTGGAGAGGTCCACGACAGAGTTGGCGGGGCAGGGGGACGCGCCCTGCGCACGAGGTAAGCCAGGCGGCGGTGCAGAGCGGTGG
>NW_014008827.1:0-3951 GCF_000611645.1 Monoraphidium neglectum | reverse complement strand
CCGCCGCCCTGCCGCCTGCCAGCCCCTCCCCCCCGCCTGGCAGCTGCCCGGCGGCTTCCTGCTGGTCTGGCAGCTCGAAACCGTAGTGGAATAGCGCCAGGTCAGGCGCCAGGTGGTTGTAGGAGTTGCACACCTCCTCGCCCGCCTTGATGGGCGCGGACGTCCGCACGACACAGCAGGTCTGCCCCTCGAGGCCGCTTCTCTTGCACGGCTCGAAATCGTAGTGCACCGGGCAGCCGTTGCGGCTGCAGAGGGGAGATGGGAGCGTGGGTCGTGGTTGCTCAGGCAGTTGGTGTGGTGCTGCCGCACCCGTGGGGGCGCGAGTAAGTGCAAGTGTGTGCGAGTTTGTAAGTGTGTGTGTGTGTGTGCGTGTGTGTGTGTGTGTGCACGCTCGCGCGCATGTGTGTGTGCGCGCGTGTGTGTATGTGGGTTTGAGTGTGAGTGTGAGTGTGCCCGCTCGTGTCTCACAGCAGCTGCACTTGTGGTGAGCGGCCCCCTTTGGACATGAATGCCTGGTTACCCCACATGGGAGCCGCTCAACTGGTTGAGGAGGTCGTAGGCCGGGATGAGCATCATGAGGCCGCCATCGGCCTCCCCGGTGGGCCCCTGGTACCAACGCGTCGTGATCTGGGGCCGAGGGAGCGAGACGGGGCGCCTGGATGTCACATGCATGCTGAGTCGAGCGGCCCCGGCAGCACCACACGCTTGCCGCTGTCGGCGGCCACGTCTGCCTCAATAGTGAGTTTGACCTACTCGTGGTGCCGGGCATGAAAAATGCGTCACCCCACCCTTCCTACGAGCTCCCCGCTCCCACTGGGACGCGCGCCAGGCCCTGCCCCCTCAAGCCGCTGCCCCTTTCAAGAGCGTTGCCCCCCCCCCCCCGCACCGTGACCAAGGCGGCGCGCAGCGCCGTCCGCGTCACCCCCTCCTCCAGCAACCTCAGGCCGTGGCGCGCCCAGTAGCGCTGCGTCGCGCTCTGCATTGAGATCACGCGCTCGGCCTGCGGGCGGTTCGAAAACATTCAAAAAACCAGGGCAGGAAGCAGGTGAACATGAGCCTGCTGCGCGGCCACTGGCTGGGGGCTGCTTTGCTGCAACCAGACCAAGGAGCGACGCAGCTTCCGTGTGTATGAACCCCAACCGACCCTGAGCCGCACGCGCCCAGCTGCCCGGCACAAAGATGACGCGTCGCAGGCTCACGCGGCAGGGACGGCTGCGGCGCGAGCAGCACGCTGCTAACCGCCCGCCGCGCGCCGTGACGGCCCTCACCAGCGGCGCCGCCCCGTGGAGCAGGTGTATGTAATCCATCGGGAAGCTCTCCCAGGTCAGGGTGCTGTGGGGGTCACGCAGGGTGGGCAGCGATGCGAGATACGGGCCGTACAGCCCGCCCTCGCGGCGCACCTCCCGGGCTAGCAGCTCCCCCAGGCGCTGCGGCGTGCGCGGCGCGGCGGCGCGGCGGACGGGAGGGCGGGAAGGGTGTCGGCGGACGCGGTGCCCTGGCAGCTGCAGGCGGGCCGCGGCCGCGAGCGCAGGGCGGCTGGTCGCGGGGTCTGGCAGGGGCGTGGGGCGGGCCGCCGCGAGCTGTGTGTTGTGCCTCTCTCTTTGCTTGATGACTCACCACGAAGCTCCTCCAGCGGGCCGGGAATCTATATGTCAGGTTCAAGGGGACGCTGGCCACCTGCAAAAAGGGGCGTGTTGAACCTTGGATGCGCCCGCAGACACGTCATGCTGACGTCATCGCGGGGGCCCCGCGCCCGCGCACCCCGGCCGCGGCCTGCGGCCGCGGGCCGGGGCCATGCTGCTGGTGCCCGACGTTTGGGCCCCCGCCCGCAGTCGTCGCCGAATGGGGCCACATGGGCCGCCCAGCCGCGTCTTCATCAGGTGAGGGTGGCGGCCTGTGCCACAGCCCATGGCTGTCCATAAGCCAGCCACCCGGGATCGGTGTGCAGAGCAGCGACTGCGGCCCCGCTCAATGCGCTGCCCCCCTCCGCTCACCACGCCGCCTGCAGGAATGTCTGCGGTTGCAAAGCCACCCCTCACGCCCTGTGGGGAGTATCCGGGGTGGAAGGCCATGACAGCTCCGCCATCCTCCAGCCACCTCCAGAGAGCTGCGTCCGTCTCCGCGGCCGGGCGGCGCGCACCGCGCAGGTGCCGGATAGACGTGGGGCGCGCCGCGGCATGGGGGATCGCCGCGGCGCCTGCCGCGGCCGTCGCGTCAGCCTGCGAGCTAGTGAGTGTCGCTGCAGCTGCGAGCAGGGCTGCAAGCAGGGCTGCTCGTGCTGCCCCTGAGCGGGACGGCCCGCTGGCCGCGTGATGCCATTTGTGGCTCGGGTCATGCCGCCTGTCGTGCAAGCGCGCCATTCGCCGCTGCGAGCCGCTGCAGCCCTGAGACGGGTGCAGCACGGTCAGAGCTGAGGCAATGCGACCCCTCCAATGAGCGAGGCGCCTGCGACGGCCAACTTGAGCGGCCTTAGATGCCGTATGTGGATGAAAAGCTCTACTTAATACTGCGACTCTAACGCTACAGCGATTTAGGGGCCGCGGGCTAGTCCAACGGGTGTGATACCGGATTGCATGAGGCTAATTGTACCGGTTCAGAGGCAGTTCGACCTTATTCTCCTTTATCGCAATACTGACTTTGACGAAATCGCAACGCGGAAAAGGATCAACGCACACACGGTGTGATCATTGAGGTCTGGTAAAGCAGGTGCCTCGCGTCGATCTCGGGCTGCAGTCTCACAGCAATGGCGGGTCGCACCCCTGGAGCCCGTGGGGTCTCCTTGTTGGCCCTTGCGGCTCTGCAGGTGCTGCTGCTGGCCGCCACTTGCGGCAGCGCCGGCGCGTCCCTGTTTTCCAAGTCCCCGGAGCTTGAGATGATCGAGTGGATCAAGAGCAAGGGCGGCGAGGTGAGCGCGCTGCATACCTTGTGCGCCATCACGAACAGGGCTATGGCGTGGGGCCTGCCTCTATCATCCTGCAAAAAGCGCCTCAATTGGGTGTGTGTCCGCCCATGGCGCAGCGTAGGGCCCCTTGATTCGCAGCACCCAACGGGCGGGACCCCAACCCCCCGGCGCCTGTCCACCAGCGAGCCGCGCCGACGCAGCCGCCGGCGCGCCGCCCGGCCCCAGCCCTCAGCCCCCACCCGCAACGCCCCGCCCCCGCAGCCTTCACGCCAGCCGCGATGACCCACCAACGCGCTCCCAGACCTCTCCCCCTCTCCCCCCTCCCCTCCGCGTCCCATCACCCCTGGGGCCCCCCCAAAGGCTTACATGACCATCGACTCCCCCAAGGGCGCCGTCCGCGGCACCTACGCCACCAAAGACATTCCCAAGGACGGCCTTCTGGCCAAGATCCCCCTCTCCACGGGGATCTGGTTCACGAGCACCTATAACGACTTCGCAGATCTCGGGGTTTTGCTGGCCAAGGAGGTTTTGAAGAAGGACTCAAAATATGCCCCATACGTTGCAGCGCTGCCGATGGCAAAGGTGCGGTGTGTTTGTGTGTGTGTATGTGTGTGGGTGTGTGTGTCTGTGTCTGTGTGTGGGTGTGTGTGCGTGTGTGTGTATGTCTGTGTGTGTGCGTGTGTGTGTGTATGCGTGCGTGTGTATGCGTGTGTGTGTGTGTGTATGCGTGTGTGTCTCTGTGTGTGTGTGTGTAAGTGCGTATTGGGGCGGGAAAGGATGGGTCTGTACGTAGGCATTGGTAGGTGGTTCAAGGGGTGAAGGCGTGACAATGCGGGGATGCAGCGTGAAGACAGAGAGACGGGATGGCAGATTTGATGGAGCATGGCAGCGCGGCCGAGTGCTGGGTGCACGCGGGAGCCGATGTCTCCAGCCGCACCGCGTCTCCCATGCTGATGTCACACCTGGTGGCCCCTTTTCGGAGCGTCACTTTCATTCATCACCCCACATCATCCCCGGGCGCGAAAGACGCACCCCCTCCTTGTCCTCCC
>NW_014008828.1:0-3950 GCF_000611645.1 Monoraphidium neglectum | reverse complement strand
ATCGCGTACAGCACCACCCCCGACGACGCCACCACGCTGGCCGTGCGGGGGCTGTTGAACAGCAGCGCCACGTCGCCAAAGACCCAGCCGGGGGACTGCGGGATGCGCACGGCATGGCCTTCCACGCGCTGCTGCTCCTCGCGCGCTGTGGGGTGCGATTTGGGGGGTCAAGGGGTTGCGTGGTGGGGGGGGGGGGCGGATCAAGGGATGCGGCGGCGCGTGTGGAGTTGGTTGACACAGCTGCGTCCTCGCGGTGCTGTGTGGTGCTCAGGAGCATTCCAAAATCAAGCGGCGAGGCGTAGCAAGCACGCGAGCAGGCGGAAGCCTCGAGTGCGTGCGCCCTCCACAGTTGCCCCGCAAACTCCCAGCAGAAAGGAGCTGCATCCCAAACACACACCACATACACACACATACACACACACACACTCTCACACACACACACACAATCGACCTCCCACGACTTACCCCCGCTGCTCTTCTTGACGTCCACGGCCCCCGTGATCACCACCTCCGCGGACCCCTCCACCAGCACATACAGGCGGTCGTCGTCATCGGGCAGGTCACCCTGCTGCAGGATCGTCGCGCCACCCGGGAACTCCACGCGCACCATGCGGCACACCACCTGCGCAAAATAAGGGGCGGGCGCCACAGGGGGGGGGACAGGTCAGGCGGCGCGGCCGGCGGCGAGCGGGGCAGATGAGGCAGCTGCCGGGCCGGAATTCGAGCGGTCGGCCGGCCCCCGGATCGCGCGCCAGATCGCGTGTCAGATCACGCGGCATCACCTCGTGCAGCAGGTCCTCCGGGATGCCCTTGAACACGAAGTTGTTGCGCAGGGACCGGCAGAGCGCCTCCTCCACGTCGGGCGCATGCCGCTCCCTGGCCGCCGCGCCGCTGCCCGGCCGGCCCGTCGCCGACGCCGCTGCTGCTGCTGCTGCTGCTGCTGCGGCTGCGGCGTCGACCGTTTCTAGGTCGTCGTCCTCTGAGTCTGAGACCTCAATGGCGCGCGCCTTGTCCTCGACGGACTGGGGGCCGCCCACCACCAGGCGGCGGATCTGGTCGCGCACGGCCTGCACGCGTGGTGTGGGCGCGTGCGTGCGTGCACGCGTGTTGCATGTGTGCGCGTGCGTGCGTGTGCGATATCATCGCATGCGTGCGTGATGTGCGTGATTTGCGTGCAAATGTGCGAGTGTGTATGTGCGAGGCTCTGCAGGTTGCAGGGAGTCCGGACTGATGTGCTGTGTTCAGGTGTCTGGGTGTGGATTTGACGGCTGCGGCGGGGCCGCCCAGGCAGCTTAGGGGGCGCGTGCGGCCTGCCTACAGGCGGGCGCCCTGCCGTCCCACACACACACAAATACACAGACACTTCCCTCCGCCCCCTCCCGACGCCGCGCGTCCGTGAGAGCGTGCTATAGACCGCAGAGTATTCTTTTTACCATGCCAGGTGTCCCCTCCCCAAAAAGCAGGGTGTAGTTGCTTCCACAACCAGCCCCAACCGCAGCGCCAGCGCGCGCGTGCGCACCTCGGACCCTGCCGCCGCGCGGCGCGCCTTCTTCGCGGCTTCCTGCTCCGCCGCGCGCCGCCGCGCCGCCGCCGCCGCCGTCGTCGCTGCAGTGGCGGTTGTTGTGAGGGACGCGGCCGACGCAACAGAGGGGGCCGGGGATCCGGACGCGTTGTGCTGCGGAGACCCCGCCGGCGCCGGCGCCGCAGCAGAGGCGTCCGCGGGCACAGGGGCCGGCGCGGCGGGGCCAGGCGCGGGGGTCTGAGGCTGCCGCGGTTGCTGCTGCTGTGGCTGCTCCTCCTGCTTGTGCTGCTGCTGAGGGGCCGCCTGGGGTTCCGGCTGCAGTGCAGCCGTCACCTGCATGTGCGAGCAGGCAGCCTCGGCAATCATGTGCAGGTTTGAGGCCGCAATTCTACTACAGCAGCACCAGCACGCGCTGAAATTGTGCCCGGCAGGAGGCCAAGGGGCCTCGCACGCAGGCCACCTCGCCCGCAACAGTCCCGCTCGCCCGGTCGGTCGGCCGCAGCCGCCGGGCCCCCGGGTCGGGGCGGCTGCGGGTTTACTGCTGGCCCCGAGCATGTACCTGTGGCGTGGCCCCCCCTTTGAGAGATTCCCCTTCTGGCAGGCCTGTGCTGCTGCCCACTGGCACCGCGCTGCGCTGTGGCTCCGCTGCACCAGCCTGCCCTGGCGCCTGGCCGGGCCTGGGAAAGAGGTTGGCGCAGCGCAAGCCGGCGGGGGGTCCTGTGGCTGCTTGCAAGGCTGCGCACCCGCCGGACGCGATTGTGCGAACGGGTCACCGCAGCAACCGTGGCTGGGGCCTATGTCGCCGCATGGGGGCGCTTTCGGGCCGACGCGAATCCCCCGGGGGTGATCGTCACCATGCAGCCCGTGTGAAACGACGCGATCCTCACGCCCTCACAGCACGATGCTTACCTCTGCTGGGCGCCATCAGCAACAGGGACGGACGAACCGCATCCCATCAGAGACGGGCTCGTGCTAGCGCGCTTCTTGCGCGAAAATAACTCTGCTAATTTACCCAGCTTGCTGACAACCGTGCGGGGCCCGCAAGCGGCGCCCGCAAACTTTTCACGAGATCAACAGGCTACGTCCAACGTGTCTGGTATGAGTAAGAGTTCACTCATTCCGTACCCATCCACAATAGGGTTTGTATGCGGGTGGATCCAGGAAAACAAGGGATCCTGAAATCCACCCGTGTCACCTGGCACTCAGGGTCCAAAAGACGTGTGGATGCGGCCAAGCATGCTCATTGTCATTCAGAGTACCGCCACAACATACTTGCACAACGTGTCGTGCGTCCGGAAGCTGCCTGATCTCAAGTAAGATCACACACATCGCAAGAACCGCAACACGCGCGCAGTCCTGACATATACATGTGGGTGTGACAATATTTCGTGATGTGGGCCACACAACGCACTCGCCACATGCGCTATTCGCAGCGTGCTGCTGCGCCGTCAGGCGCGCACGACTGTGCTGCGCTTGCCTTTAGTGCCTCATCCGTCATCTCATCGCCGCAACGCGCTGAGCACTCCTCTTGAAATTGCCCCGATCAATGCAGATTATTGTCAGTGCCATCAAGACCCTGGTGCAAACCTCGGCCCGCTTGCCTGAGTGAGCAGCGCGGGGCCCAGGAGGAGGACCGCGGTCGGCGGCGGCAGCGGCGGCAGCGGCCGCAGCAGCATGAGCGACGATGGCGGCGAGGGGGAGGGGGTGGGGCCGACGCCCCCCCGGGTCGTAGAGTATGACCCCATCACAGGTGAACGACGGGGGCAATGCGGGTGGGGGGCAGTTGAGAGGGCAGGCGGCTGGGTGAGGAAAGAGCCCCTGGGAGCAGGGGCAGCGCACGCAGACGCGCATGGGCCGTGCGCATCGCCGCAGCGCTGACGGCGGCTCCGCTCTAGGGGGGCAAGAGGCCCGCATGGGCCGAGAGTGGCGGCCCTGCTGGCACTCCCGGCGGGTGCGCGGTCGGCTCTGCAAAAAACGCAGCGCCGAGGCGCTCATAATGCAGCGGCAGCAGCGGCGAATGCGGCAAATGCGGCGACGGCAGCAGCCCGGTGCAAGACGCAGTTTTGGCGGCGCAGCAGTGGCCCTCAACATATACCTCCAGCTGCTGCGGCAGCGGCGGCAGCGGCGGCAGCGGCGGCAGCGACGGCAGCGACGGTAACAGCGCCACCACGTTGCATCAGCGCCTTGCAGAGTCAGAGGCGCACAGTGCAGCAAACCGCCCCGACCGCTCTCCCTCCACAGCTCAGCCTTTTGCCCCGCGGCCAGACCCACACGCGCGGCCCTGTTCGCTCCCCATTGGGTGGCCCTCCGCGCGCAGGCGTGCCCCCGGAGTACAACGAGAACCTGCCCACGGATTGCCCCGAGTACAAGCGCTGGAAGGCAGTCCAGGACGGCGGCGCGGAGGCCCTCGCGGCGCTCAGCCTCGCGG
>NW_014008829.1:0-3952 GCF_000611645.1 Monoraphidium neglectum | reverse complement strand
CCCATGAGCGGTACGATGTACCGCTCGCCCGCGCCCGGGGAGCCGCCGTTTGTGCGGGAGGGCGACCGCGTGAAGAAGGGCCAGGCCGTGTGCATCGTGGAGGCCATGAAGCTGATGAACGAGATCGAGGTGGGGGGGGTCGCTGGGGGCATCTGTGGGGGGTTTGGGGCAGGGGGAGGTCGTCATGAGTGGGGTGCATCAGTCATCGTGTCCAGACGTGGGGACCGAGGCGCCTCGATTGCCGGCGTGGGGGCGGCTGCTGGCTGACTGCGCTGGGGTCTTCGAGCGGCAGAGGGCAGGCAGGGGTTCACATGCGGTGGATCCTGGTCGTTGTGTGCTAGCATGAATCGGTTGGCACCATGGCGCTGCATCACTACTGGTTGGCACTGACCCGACTGCCGTGGGTGGCAATCACCCCGACGCCCCGCCTCTCATGATCAACCCCCTGGCGAACATTGGCGGAGCGGCCTCAACACTCAAACACACGTACGCACGGGCACATACACACACACACACACACACACACACACACACGCACGCACACACACACGCACACACACACACGCACGCACACTGTCGCTCTCTCAGACCGAGGTGGGCGGCGAGGTGGTCAAGATCCTCGTTGACAACGGCACCCCCGTCACCCCCGGCGTGCCCATCATGATCATCAAGCCGTGATTAACCGATGTGGCAACACACAGCTGGGCCCGCACAGCCCCCACCGCTGCGCCGCCCGGCTGCTGCGACGGGCGGCAGGAGCGCGCCTGGCGGCCGCAGCGGCCGGGGGGAGGAAGGTGTGCGGCTGCGCACGGGCGGCCGGTTTTGTGCTAGGGCGGCGCACGGATGCGCGCCACTGGGGCGCGCGCAGCCGGGCTGCAGGCGGCGCCCGTTGGCGCGCACGGCGCCGGCGCGGCAAGGGGCACCGCAAGCCCTGCCGCGCTCGCCGCGGCTTTTGGATGACGATGCAGCCTGACACAACACAGCCATTTAGAGTGCCCACGTAGGTTGCTGGCTTGAGAGAGTCTAAATTGGCACAAGCAATCCACCCCCATTTTTCCATATACATGGTCCCGGCTTGAGCTGGGGCGCCTGCGCATGGCCTGTGGATGGGACGTGCGTGGCGCCCCCAGATCGCAGCCAATGGCTCTTGCCGCATGCATTCTCCTGTCAGCCCTCTTTGGATGCATACGAGTCTGCGGCTGTCCCCCTCTCCTCCTGCTCTTTGTAATGCACTGCTGTTGTGTGGTGCTGCCGCACATGGGACGGGACATCTGTTGCTGTCAAGGCGCCAAACGATAGGCAATCGGCAAGAACTGTCAAGAGGTCTGCACGTTGGCCGACATCACGCATCACTACGGGTGATGTCGCGGCAGCTACGCCGGTAACCGTGAAGGACGGGAGTGAGCACGCGCACCTGGCAGCCTTCAGTGCACACGTTGCATACCTGTGGCATTCTCATACGACAGAATGTAGTGTTGTTGTTGATTTCTGTGACCATGATCTGACTGTGCATACGAACGGCACGTTATGACACGAAGAATTATATAAATAATTGATATACGTGGCCATCGCTTATAGGGGGATGGCGCTGGCTGAGGGTGTGAAGCTGTTTATCGGGCAAGCCACACAGGTATGCCGCCTGTAATGTTTGAGTTAAGATAGCACGCTTGGCGTGGGTTGGGTTGAGATTCGGTGCTCCGTCGTCGCGCCACCTGTGGCTGCGCACCGCTCACCCCTCTGTTGACGCAGCGCGCCACGCTGACCGGCGCTGAGCTCGACGTGCTGATTGCGGAGGCGGGCCTGCCTGCGGATGACCCACAGACCCGCGCTTATCTTTATGAGGTGCGCTATCCTTTGCTAAACCAGCCCTTAGCTTTTCTAGCTAACTCTGAGTCAGCACCTGGGGACGTCGCCCCCATCCGCAGGCACATGCACTGCTGCAAAGCTGCACAAGCTTCGCCCTCACAAACACACGCGAACACACACACACACAAGCGCGTGCACGCGCGTGCGCACTCGCACCCATGTGCGCGTGAGTGTATGTGTGTGTGTGAGAGAGTGTGTGTGTGCGCGCGCAGGCACACCCTTGATCACACCCGCAAAATCCGCCCCGCGCTCCCAGGTGCTCAACACGCTGCGCCCAGATCTGCGCCTCCCGGTCAACAGCGCACGTGCGGTGGCGGCGGCAGCGGCCGCCGCCGCCGCGGCCGCAGGCGCCGAGTCAAGCGGGCCCGCGGAGCACGCGTGGGACTTGGGAGCCACCCACCCAATCGAGCGGCGCGCGGCGGCGGGGTGCTATGCAGTGGCAGCGGGCGGCCCGCGGGAGGCGCGGCGGCCCCTGGCCAACAGCACAAACCTGCCCGGGCGAACTGGCGTCGGTGGCAGCGGGCAGCCAGGGGGCGGCGGCGCAGGGGGCGGCGTGAGCGGCGACCGCGCGATGCACCCCTTGGATGAGTCTACGAAAGAGCAGCAGCAGGCGCAGGGGAAGCAGCAGCGGGAGCAGCAGCAGGAGAAGGCGGTGCTGGGACATGACTACGAGGGAGAGGAGCCCAGGGCGCGGGCGCCGCTCCCATCGGGCGCCCCGCCTCAGCAGCCATGGGTGCAGCTTGCCGAGCAGCAGCAGCAGCAGGAGCGGCAGCCGGTGCCTCCCCGGCAACACAACCAGCCCGCCGGCCTCGCGGTCGAGGCTGCATACCAAGCAGCCCTGGAGGTGAACCGCGCCATAGACAACCTCAAGGCGCTCCAGCAGCAGCTGTCCCCGCGCCCCCAGCCGCCACCAGCGGCCCCTGGCTTTGCAATGGCGCCGGCAGTGGGCACGACCGGCGGCGGCACGGACGTTGGGAACGAGGGCGCCGCGCCGCCGGTGATGGCAACCGCCGAGCAGCTCGGGGCGCTGGTGTCGGCGGCCACGACGGCCGCGACCAAGGCGGTCGCGGCCGCGATGGCCAAGGCCGCGCGCCGGCGGGCGGGTGCGGCGGGGGCGCCTGCTGTCGCGGCCGGGCGCGGGGAGGGCGCGGCGGCGCGAGGTGCGGCGGGCGGCAGCGGGGCCCGGCCAAGCGGTGCGGGCGAGGCAGGATTGGCGGAGGCGGCGGAGGCGGCGGGCACTCTGCGCGCAGCCAATGGCGACGGTCTGCCGAGGGTGGTTACTGTGAGGGTGGCCGACGCGCCGCCCGGCGTGGTGCGGGCCGCGGGCGGGCTGAAGGTAGGCGCGGGCGTTGAGCCGGCGGCGGGCGCGGCGGCTGAGGAGCAGCAGCCGGCGGCGGCTCTTTTAGGGCTGCAGCAGCAGCGGGAGCAGCAGCAGGAGCAGCAGCAGCAGCAGCAGCAGCAGCCACAGGATCACGCGCAGACAGATTACCACGAGCAGCAACACCAGCAGCAGCAGCTGTTGCTGCCCCTGCAACCGGATTCCCTGCTGCCATCTCGAGTGGGGCCATTGCAGCCAGCCAAGGGGCCCCGGCCAGCGTGGCTGTCAGAGGTCTCGCCTGACTCGCAACAGACCCAGCAGCAGCAGCAGCAGCAGCAGCAGCAGCAGCAGCAGCCCACGCCGGCTGCAGCGCTCGCGGCTGCCCCTCTTCCGGCCGCCCTGCAGAGCTCCATGCAGCGCACCCTGGCGGCCCTGCAGGACCCCGCGGCAGCTGCCCTGCAGCTGCGCGGCGCCCCGAGCACGGCCCCCCGCTCTTCGACGGTGCCGCTGGACGACGCGGCGGTAGCTGCCCAGCGGCTGCTGGGGGACCGCTTCGACTACGGCGCCGCCAGGACGGCGCTTGAGGCCGCCGGCGCGCGCGCAGCCTCGATGGCAAAAGGCGGCGGCGCCGCCGCCGCGGCCGGCGGCAGCGCTTTTGGCACAGCGACGGGAGCCGGGGGTGGCGCGGCGGCTGGCGACATTGCGGATGCGGTGCCGCCTCTGGTGGCGTTTTATGAGGCGGAGGACGCGTGGCGGGACCCCCGAGAG
>NW_014008830.1:0-3954 GCF_000611645.1 Monoraphidium neglectum | reverse complement strand
CCGCCAGGCAAGGACCCCGCGCCGTACGACTACTTCCCCTTCTTCTACAGCCGCATCTTCGGTCTCTCCTGGGTATTCCACGGCCTGGCACCCCCAGGCTCCAAGGTCGTGCCCTTTGGACTTCCGGCCGCCCTCGAGGCCGCCCCCAAGGGCGAGGCCGCCAAGTTCGGCGCCTACTGGGTCGACGCCGAAGGCCGCGTGGCGGGCGTGTTCCTGGAGTCGGGGTCCAATGATGAGAACGCGGCGGCCAAGGCGGTCGCGAAGGCGCGGGTCGCGGCGCCGGGGGACCTGGGGGAGCAGGGGGCGGGGTTCCTGCTGGCTGCGGCTGCGAAGCTCTAGGGGGTTTTGTGGTTTTGGGGACCCCAAGAGGCTTTGATGCGCCCGCAGCCTGGCGCGTCTCGAACAGGCGCAGCAGGGGCGCGTGCGGCGCTCTGTCTGGGCATTGGCAGGCGGCCGTACGCGGTCCCGTCCGCGATGGCGTGGGTGTGTCGCCGTTCCTGATGGCCTGAAGCCGTGCGCCCCGATGCCGCCGTGGGTCATTCCTGCCGTAGTGTTGTTTGACCGAGTCAACGGTCTGACAGGGCGCGCACCCTGCCATCGCCCTTTTGCGAGATCCGCATCACATGCATGCAGTGATGGCCGGTTTTTGTGGGTTCAGGGGTTTGCAACTCCCGATTGATGCTGTAAACGAGTTCTGCCCACGTGTGACCACCAACCAGCATGCAGCAGGAGGAGATGCCCCCCAAAACAGTCACACGTCACAGCACCTTATGTTTGCCTTTGCGGACACGCAGCACCCGACCCATGACCTTGACAACGCCCTAACACCTTCGCCATGCACCCCGTCATGGGCGCATGCATCCTGAGCCCAGGCTGACGAGCCGGCCAGCTCCTCGCCCCTTCCACCCCAGATAGGGAAGAAAATGGTCGGGCTGGCCGACACCTCGCTGGGCCGCTGCAACACGCGCCGCCCCAAGTGCGCCAGAGCGGGGGGCGGCACTAGTTGCAGATCCACCTGGCGCTGCCCCGCGAGCAGCACCCACCCAGCAGTGTCAACCATGAAGCGAGGGGACAACCCGGACTGCAGGTCCTCCCTCGACCCCCACAACAGACAATCGTCGCCCAAAGCGCGAGGCGGCTCTGCGCAATGAGCGTCCACAGCAACCAGCCCCCTTTCCGTGGCCGCGCTCCCCCGACATATAATGAGCTTCCCACCAGCTTGGCGCGTCCCCGCCCCCCTTGTCACCCAGCGACGCATGCACCTCACGTCAACGTCACTGCACTTGCGATCCGCCGCCCACCCCTCCCGCCCCGCGATGCTACTGCGTTGTGTGCCGCTGCGCCTGCACTGTGCTCTGCAGAGCTGCTGCCGGCATTGGCTGCTGTGGTGCGCCTCAGCAGGGCTTCCCCCCAAACCTGTGGGTCTGAGCTCGTCAAAGCCTGATATTTTGTCTGAGCACGGCTCGAATCTACTTTACAAGCTTTCAAGAAGATCAAGAGGCAGTGTATGCATGCCAAACAAGCAACGGCGGGCGCTCGGGGCAGCCGCGCAACGCCTGGCTGCGGGCCCCGCTTGCTCAAGAGCCTGTGCGCGCGCCTCCGTCATGCAAGACAAGCGGTATCGCCCGCACCAAAGCAGGGCCCGGGCGTTGGAGGCGTCGGCGCCCCCCGCAGCGCACGCCTCGCTTGCGGCGCCTCAGAATCGCCGTCTGCGCGCCGCCGCAGGCCTAGCGCGCGTGCAGCCAATGGCCCGGGTCCACGGCGCAGGCGACGGGGCTCGTGCACCCATGCCACGAGCACGCCCTGCCAGGCAGCGGCGGACCCATGAAATTGGCAGGTTGGTGCCCCGGCGCTCACATGAAAGCAGCCGAATCGGGATGAAAGGAGAGCAATAACAGCAGCACCAAGAGGCATGGGGTATGGCCCGGCCAGACGGCAGGAATGTGCGCGCGCCCGGCCCGCTGCCAGCCCGCAACAGGCCGCGCCGGGCGGCGTGCGCGGGTTCGGCGCGCCGCGGCAGGCCGGGCCCTCCGCTGTGAGGGTCCCACGCCGCCTGGCGGGGCGGCGGCGGGGGGGCCGCAGCAGCCAGCGCGGCGCCCGTGGTCGGGGCGCGCGCCCAGGTCGTTCGCTCTCTCGCTAGATCCAGTCGTATAAGATGCTCTCTTCCACGTTTACGAATGCGTGCGATTTGGGGGTCACCGCGGGCCCGGCCCCGGCCCCCGGCCCGGCCCCGGCCCCGGTCCCGTGTCGGTGCAGGCGCGCGCTTGTGTGCGGCGCTGCGGGGCGTAGGCGAGTCGCGGCGCGGCGTTCGCCCCGGGCCCGCGCAAGTGGCAATGTCACAGGGTAGCAGGGCGAAAGCCAGTACGAAATATGGGGCGCGCTCCCGGCCCTGTTGTCCGCAGGACTGGGGGGTGGCGCCGGCACGGCTCGCTGAGCGCAGTGCGAATGGGTGTCAGCCAGCGGCTGCGGCGGCGGCAGGGGGCGCGCGCGCGCGGTCCCCGACCCACATAGCCTGGCAACAGTTTTTGTTTGTCGGGAGGCGCATTCAAAGGGAGCATGCAAGGCGCCCCCGCAGGCGCGTTGGGTTTGAGGGTTGGCCCTCAACACCGGGCTTTTGCGTGTCCGCGCCGCTTTGCGTCGCTGGCCCCCGCGAGCCAGCAGCCCGGCAGTCCCCGTCGGTCCCCCAGATCCCAGATCCCAAATCATCAGATCCCAGATCAGTGGTCCCCGCCGCGCGGCGCCACCTTGCCCTCCGCCTCCGCCGCCCGCCGCGCCGCCCGCTCCTCCGCGATCTTCGCGCTCAGCTGCCCCAGCTCCAGCCGCATCTTAGCATGATCAAAGTCCGCCCAGCAGGGGTGCTCGAACGAGATTCGCCTGTTCGCCTGCCACACGGCGCTGTTGCACTTGAACCCGCTACCAAACGACAGCTGCCAGACCTTGTCGCCGCGCTTCAGGCCGCGGAAGGTCTCCAGGTACGCCAGCACGTACCAGACGCTGCTGCTGCTCACGTTGCCCCACTTGTAGAGGGTAGCGCGGCTCGGCTCGGTCTGCTCGTCGTCGAGCCGCAGCGCCTTCTGCATGCCGTCGATGACCGCGCGGCCGCCGCTGTGGATGCAGACGTGCTCGAAGGCGGTCATGAAGTCCGGGACGTAGGGGGGGACGGCCTTGGGGCCGTGCAGCTTCCGCTTGATCATGTTGTGGACGAAGGCCAGCTTCTCGCTCAGGGGGAGCACCTGGTTTGGTGCAGTAGCGAGGGGGGGGGGGGGTGCGCAAAGGTTTGGTTTGGGCGGGGTTCGTGCAGCAGGGAAGGGCAGTGGTGGTGGTCGTTGTGTCGTGCGTGCTTGTACATGGGGCAGGGGGTGCCGTGTGCTCGCTGCAAGGCGCCTCGCAGCTGGCGCCGCGGCCCGCCGCTGCGGGTGTCGCGCGGGCGCGGGCGGTGACGTCAGCGGAGGGGCCGCGCACCTGGGGCCCGAGGCGGTTGAGGTTAGTCATCAGCGCCTCCGCGGCCACGGTGGTCAGGTCCTTTGACAGCCGCACGCCCACGTCGCCTGCGACACGATGAGCGAAAGGGCGGCGTCGGGCACTCCAAGGACTGCAAAAACCAGACAGTGGTGGCTAGGGCCGGTCGCCGCGGCCGCAGGCCTGGTGGCGGCGCGGCGCCTTGACAGTGCAGGGGCTTGCGTTCCGCGTGATGGGCTCTGCTCCTGGGCGCACCCAGGCCCCTGCCTCCCATGCTGCCGCTGCCGCGTTCGCGCGCTCTCCGCGTCCCTCAAGACCGCAGCTGTCCCTCTGCCCCCTCCCCTCGTCACAATTTTCAACCAAAACAAACGCAACAAACAGCAGGGGACCAACGCAGTCAAGAACAATCTAACGCGGTCGAACGCCGCCAAATGCGGTGCGGCGGCACTCTCAAGGGGGTTATCTAGGAACCATTCGCCTAGCAACAACTCGCGC
>NW_014008831.1:3498-4794 GCF_000611645.1 Monoraphidium neglectum | reverse complement strand
GAGCAGCGCGGCGGCCGCCGGGCGGGCCTCGCGGCGCGCGCGCGCCAGGGCGGGCGGGAGCGGCAGCTCCGAGCGGGCGAGCAGCGCCCACCGCAGCAGGCGGCCGAACGGGACGCCGCAGAAGCGGCCTGCGGGCAGGGCGGGCGCGGCCTGTCAGCCCACCGATCTCTGGCGAGCACCCGTGTGGCTGGAAGTATCTGCGGCGCTGCACCCAGCCTTTGGCGGCGTCCCGCCCTCACGGACGAGCCCGCGCGTACGTGCCCAAGACCCATGCAACCGGCTACATATCTACATGGCTGCCTGGCTGCCTGGCTGCATGGCTGCATGGCGGCATGGACGCGTGGATGCATGGCGGCACATCCGCATAGCCGCATGGCCGCATGGGCGCATAGCCGCATGGCATCAGAGCTCAGGCCCCCCCCTCTTACCGTGCTCGTCCTTGCGTTCCCAGGCCAGCCGTATGGGGTCCTTCTTCGTCAGCAGGTTCTTGTAGCTGCAGAGGGAGTGTTCCAAAAGGAGCAGCAGGGGGCGCGCCATTTCACCGCCGCACCAAGCCGCGCGGCGCGGCAGCACAGCAGCGAAGGGCGACTGGGTCTGCGGCTAGCAGCGGGTCCGGGGCCTGAAGCGGGCGTGACTCATGCCGTGCCAGGATCAGGGTCCGGGCATAGAAATGCACTCTGCACGTCAAGTATGTGCAGCATCAACAATGGGACGCCTCGGTTGGGATGGTTGCAGCTCTGCACAAATCCAAAGACAGAGGTAGTTGCGGGGGGCCGGCCCTGGCGGGCTGCCCGCCCGCAGCGCACCGCTTCAGCCACTGCGCCGCGCCCCTGGGGACCAGCAGGCCCCGGCGGTCGAGGTCAGCGAAGAGCTGGGAGGGGGGCGCCCGCGAGGCCGGCGCAACCCTGTGGTTGCAGAGCACAAGGGCGGCAATATGATCATGCGGAATACGGTGGTGCTAGAATTCGCTTGTAAGCTGCAAGCGCCGGTTGCATATTTTGCGGGTTGCGTTCGGCGCGTGCCTCTCGAAGCGCCGGGCGCGTCGCGCGGGGCGGCGGCGCTGGTGGAGCGGCGGGGCTGCACGCGACGGGCGGCGCCGCCGGGCAGCAGCAGCGGCAGAGGCAGCAGCAGCAACGGCAGCCCCAGCCGCAGCACCTGCAGAGCGTGGTCCACAGAAGCTCGTCCTCCCCCGGCCCGAACAGCTGCCGCCCCAGCATCCGCACGTCCGGCCACAGCGCCGGCTCCAGGGCGGCCGTAAACTGGGCGCGCGGCAGGACGCGTTCGAGGGCCTGGGGA
>NW_014008831.1:1293-2806 GCF_000611645.1 Monoraphidium neglectum | reverse complement strand
GGGGGGTGGAGAGGGGAGTGGGGAGAGGATGAGGGGTGCGCAGGAGACGGGCACGAGGGTGAATAAGGGCTGAGGAGGGCCGGGGCGCGCTGAGCATGAGAGGGTGATGCGCAGGGTTGGACATGGGATGGGGGCCGGGGTAATGCGTGCATGGGCAGGAGGGGCGGCGCCGTGAGGGGGAGCGGGTTTGGGAGAGGTGCGAGGTTTGGGCGGCGGGAGAGGCTGCCCGCTGTGAAAGAGCTGAGGCTTGGGGTTGGGAGCGGTGCCGATGACGCTGATAGTGGGTTGGACACCCTCTGTCGACTGCACGAAGGTGGCAAGGTGGCGGGAAGCTGGGTGATCTGGCACGACGGCAGCGGCCAGCACGGCGGACGGGGCGCGAACCGGCCGCTCGGAGGTTTTCATGGGTGGTCTTAGGTCGTGAAAACCCAGCTTCACACCTGCACGGCCTTCCTGCCGCCGCGCTGAGCGTCTGTGAGGCGCCACATCGGCTTCTCCGCCGCCCCGCCAGCCGCGCCGGACCCGCTGTCGCCCGTGCCGCCGCCGCCGCTCGCACGCCTGCGGCCAGAGGCGCCCACGCCTGCGCCGCTGCTGCCGCCGCTGCCGCCGTCGGGCGCCGGTTCGGCCGCGGCGCATTCGCCGGTGCTGGAGGCTGGGCCTGGCCCGTAGGGCTCCGCCATGCAGCGGCCGATGAAGAACGGCAGCAGCCGGAGCCCCTCGCAGTCCCAGACAGTGCTGTTGAGTGAGCAAGCAGGCAGGGCACGGGTGCTCGGCAATTTCGCCGCGAGGACTGCCTAGTGGACCCAGCCAGGGGCGCAGCAAGACGGGGCCGCGCCTGGCCTGCAGCCGCGCGCGCGGCGCCTGCGGCGACCCGCGCCACCCGCCCCAAACATCACGGCCGCCCCGGCCATCACCTGAGCTCGTCCGCGCCTTCCAGCCGCCGCCATACCGGCCCCAGCCCCTCGCGCGCCTCCCTCCGCCGCCGCCGCGTCCCCGCCTCGCCCTGCCCCTCCTCGCTCGGCGAGTCATCGCCGTCTGAGTCATTTTCCTCTGCGAACGACGCGGCCACCGCGGCGGTGAGCTCAGCCTCCCTGGGGTGGCCCAGCGCGCGCGCGTGGCACTGCTGCAGCCGCGCCAGCAGCTGCAGAGCGCCGCTGACCACGTCCTGCCGCGTTCGGCGCGCATCGAGGCATGTGTGAGGTTTCATAATGGGGTTTGAGGTCCAAGGGCCGGCGTGAGAGACCAGCGTGTGGTGCATTCGCGGGCGTGGGTGAGTCGTGATACAGGCATTAAATTCAATTATCTCTGCGGCAGCCTGGAAAAGCTGAAGCAGCAAAACTCAACATGATTGGCGCAGGCACCTGCAGATGCGAGCACGCACGTGCACGCACGTGCATGCACGCGCGCACGCACGCGCGCACACGCGCACACACACACACACACACACACACACACACACACACACACGCGCGCGCACACGCACACACATGCACACACACACACACACACACAC